>NW_021637176.1:0-229120 GCF_004799145.2 Neltuma alba
GACATCATTGAGATATGGATTACTGAGAAGTAAGACGAGGGTAAATATAAGTTATATTGTAATTCTTCAATTCTTTTACATTTTGATCAAGTTGACTAATGACTATGTTATTTTTAATTTATAGGACATTCTAAGATAGTATGCTATATGGCCCCAAGGAAATCAACATAATAAGGGATACTTTGTCTATAACATTGCCTGAGAGTTTTGAAAATATGAAATAGTTAAGTTATTCACATTAAGTTCATTGTTTTATTGTAACTAGTTAAGTTATTAATTATTAGGTGTAGTTGATTGAATAAGAATTGGAACCATTAGTTATGTTAGTGTTAGGATTAAGTTTATTCTTGAAATGATTTTGTATTCTTTTGCTATACTGGTTCGAATTGGTTTGAAATTGGCATTGCAGGGAGGTTGTATAAAAAATTGATCGCAAGTTATGAAAAAAATTCACAGACCATTTCACGGTGGTTATTTGGATAACCGCTGTGAAATAGTTTTAACAAAGTTACTTACTATAACTGCCATAAAATCACACTTTCCACGGTATTTTTTTACATAAAATGCTGTGAAAGTTTTGTTTATAGCATTGACAGAGTTCAGTACAGCTTCAAACTGCGATTAAATGGCCTTTTTCTAGTAGTGCTTATTAGAATTGCCTAGCCATTTTAAATCCACAGGAGTTTGGTTGGAGATCTTATCTTAATTAGGTAATATCACAATTAAATTGAGACTCTATATAAATAATCCTATTGTTAATGTGTAGAGGTGTGGGATGGTTCAGTACCCTATAAGAGAAGAAAGTTAAGATAGGTCCTCACCTCGAGAGTAAAGTTTAGGATTGCTTGCCATCCTTAAAAAGGGATTTAGTTACGTACTTTAAAAGAGTATGTTATATCATTTTGTTTATTAATGACAATTTCTATTATCTTTGTTCTTCTTGCTTAATAGTTGTGTCTTCTCAAGATAAAATAAAGGGGGGCTCAGTATTTCGTTTGTTTCCCTGTTTTAGTACAAGGTTGCCTTGCTAGTTGCTCCTATTAACTGTAACAAGACCAAAAAAACAAAAATTATTATGACAATTTCAATAATTATTTGGACACAAAAATAAAAATTATATAAAAAACCTAAAAACCAAAATATAAATATATTTATCATAAATTTTAATCTTCTATATTTAAAAAAATTATTCATGCAATTAATGCTCAAAAGTTGTTTTTTTAACATCAACTTGAACTAGAATTTATTTGCCTGTGCAAGGATGCATTAACATTACCAAATTACCGGTGCAAAACATATCAAAGCAACTTCAGCAGAAACAAAATTAAAAGGTTAGGTGTATCAAATATTTCGAAATATTTTTTTTTAAGTATGTTCAGTATCTTAAAGTATTTTGTAATTTGTCCAGCATTTTAAAGTATTTTCTCAAGAAAGACTGATGTCAAATTATTTTGTAGTTCAATTCTATCCTCGCAATATTTTTCCGGAGTAATTTTAACCACACTATTAACTCCTAAAAAGTGCGTTAAATAAAAGTACTTATCTTTCATGTTTTTCAGCACTGAAAAATAATTAAAGATTAGGGTTAAAAATATGAAAGAAACGTCTAAAAAATATTTAACATGACTATTAAAGAATTACAAAACTAACTGTAAAAGCGTTTGGGATGAGTACTAAAAATATGAAAAGGAGTGATAAAAATTCACTCAAAAAAATACTTTAAGAACAAAATTTGTATCATAAATACTTGGGGTGCTAAGTGCATCTTAAAAATATTTTAATATGTTGGGTGAACTACAAAATATTTTAAATACTAAATCATCTGGGAAAATACCTTAGATGCTGAATCTCCTTAACCCAAAACAAAATGGAAAAAATTATTTTGCAAATAGAACTGATTTTCCTAGTTATTTATTAGAGTATTGAATTGTCACCTTTCATTTGTCAAAATCATTGTAACGTCAAGATGATTGACACGTAAATGGAAAATTTTTTAGATTAATAAGAGAAATATTTCCAACAGAATATATGATATATATATATATATATATATATCCCGAAAGCGCTACAGCTTGATTTTGAATTTTTTTTTCTTTTGGGGTAGTAGTCGAGTATATATGCATAGTGTTTTCATCGTGAACGCTACAAAAATAGAAAACTAAGCGCTACAGTTGAATTTTTCTAGAGTAGGATTTATGGATATCATCACATACTTGTATATATTGCTTACAACTAGCGGCTTTTCTCCATATTCTTTCAAGTGATACGTACCAATTTCTTTTGGACCCAAATGCCTAACACTTTATTACTGAGATTATTTTAACATCCTATTATTTATTTTCTAGGTGGCAAACTTTGCACTAGGATAGGGAAACGAATGAAATACTGAAGTTTCCTTTATCATATACGAAGACAGTTGTAACCAAGAAAAGAAAGATTATAGAAACTCTCCTGTATACGGGGAAGAATATATGTGGCATCACTTGCTGGCTTTATTTTACTTTATCTCATATCCTTTGCTAGATATAAGATCTAGATAGGTGGTTTTTGTTTGTTTGTTATGCATAGGTATCTCATATTAAAAGCAACCCTATTCGAGGTAAAGTTGGGCATTAAATATGGACATATCTTTTAGTAGGGATTTGATTCTAGATGTAATACCTCAATTTACTTTATTTCTAAAATTTATAATTTTTGCAATGTATCCCTATTGATTGCAGATAGTTAAAAGATTTCCACCAAGTAGTAGTTATAATATATGTGATTAGAAATGGTCACTACAAAAAAAAAACATTGAATCACTGACGGAATTACCGACGGAATTCATTCCGTCTCAAAAATCCATCGGAAATATTACCGACCGAATTTGCCACGGAATTCCGTCGGAAATTACTGACGGAATTTTTCCATCGGTAATTCCATCGGTAAAAAATTTTGCGATGGAATTTGCCACGGAAAAATTTCGTCGGTAATTTCCGTCGCAATTCCGTGGCAAATTCCGTCAGAAAATCCGTTGCTAAAGTTACCCACAGAAGTTTGAACGGATTTTTGACAGAAATTACTGACGGAATGTTGTCCGTGCCTAATTCCGTCAGAAAAGTGAATTTCTTTTCCCCAAAATTTCATATCTTTATTCTTAAAATAAAATGCATTGATTCTATTTTTTGTGAGGTGAAAGACTACATTATGTAAGAAAAAAACAAATAAAAATTTTGTAAAAGAACATAGTGAAATCCTAGAAGCGTGGTGAATCATAATAATTCAATCTATGCATTTGATTGCCTTAAGTATGAAAAAGTAAAAGTTACTTTTGAGTTATTGGTTGATTGTGACTATTTCAAATTAACTGAATATTATTGATCATAATATAGAAGAATAAATTTTAGAGACAAAATTGAATTTTAATTTACTAATCTTGAGATAATATCATATGAAGAACATAATAGGTGCAAAGCAAATATTTACATGGAATCATGTATAACAATATTGCTAACTTATTAGTATTTAGTTTCATAAAACTGAAAAAAAAATTTCTCCTACCAAATATTTAACATATAGTTTGAGAATTTGGACTCAACAATTTTGATTAAAAAATTATAAGTCTTGTTAATCAAACAAAATGCTTGATGATTTGATTGTACATGACAGTGATTTATAGCAATCCTTGTTAAAATGTGAAAGATGTATGAATCCTAAGCATCATCTTTTGTAATTTATTCATGACAATATTATTCTTCTTTTTTACTCCACAACTTCATGTAATGAGATATTGTCAATATTATATTATATATAAATATATTATCTATTTTTAAAAATAGATGGACATTTTTAAATTAAAAAATATCAAATCATTTCAAAGGATACTAAAAAATAATTAAACTGGTATTTGATAGATCATAATTTAGAAAATTAATATTAACAACTGTTTACAAATAATACAATTAGAAGGTTCTACTATAACATAAAAAACATATATTTAACGAATTAGTAATAAATAAAAATTAGAATGTTATGTAAATAAAAATAGTAAATATGAAAATAGCTTATTCTTTTTTTCTTGCTTTTATGTTTTAAAAGTTAGTCCACCATATCTGATAGCCAAAGCACATTTTTAATACAAAATAATATTAATAAAATTATACCAAAAAAATATGTCAACATTAATATCAAGTTGGCTAGATATAGATTGAGAAAAGGTTAGCGAAATATTATAATATTATTCTAAATATAATATTATTGTTCTTGTATGAGAAAAATAGTAAGACTTAAATTTAAACTTAGAATTTATAAAATGTAATTTTGTCCATTTTTTGTTTGAAGAAACCATAATTCATTTATTAGAAGACTAAATTTATTCTCTCTCAAAAGATTTTCACCTTCCCTCTGTTAACCCATTTAATTTGAGACTTAATCTTTGCAAAAAATGTTAACTATTTTGTTCTCTTTCTTCCAACGATTAACTCTTCTTTTGTAATACGGATAAAATCATATTTTACCTTGTAGTTTTATTAAAAAAAATTAGAAAGAAGGATCTGAAAAAATAATATTCATTGGGAAGGATCTTAATAATTATCATTGTTTACAAGGACCAAGTATCAAAATATAAATTTAAAAATACTAAATTATCCCCAATTAGATTCCTACACTTCCTCTAATCATACCCCCCTTTAGTATATTTTCTATAATCTTTTTAATTTATACTAAAATTCTTTATAGTTTGTTGTCATGAATATTGACAAAAAAATTATTCAAATCAAGTAAAAATTATTTATTATTAATAAAAGATATTTTATATAAGTAAACAAACAATTAAACAAAATTATTTGTGTAGATGAATAATGCTAGCAATAGTTAACTTTTATTTTTGCCTTCGTGGGGCTTTTAATTGGATTTTCTTCTTTCTTTATTTTTTTAATAAATCATTGCTATGTATATTTTTTTTATAAATATACTTAAATGTTAAAAACATATTTTAATTTATTATAATAAATACAGTTGAAAAGTTTATAAATATTTTTTCTTAAATTGTTATTAATTTCAGTTTCTTAAAATATTAAATGCTTAGATATACAATAGTATTTAGATTGAAATATCCAGATAACATTATTAAAAGATATATTTACTTTAAGTGACATATCCAGATAAAAAAAATTCTGAAAATTTATTAGGGAGAAAAAAAACGAAACCATAAAAAATTTTATGAGTATCATTAATCAATTTGATTTTCATATTATTTGGATTTCACCCTTTGTCTACCTGAAAGATGATACGCAGCTAATTTTTTTTTGTGGAATTTAAAAAGCTGGAAAAAGTTAAAAAAAGAAGAAGAAAATGAGTGAAAATCAAAAGTGCAGCGTTTTGACTTTTGAATGAGCTCGGCTATAATCACTTCTTTCTTCGGCGCAACTGCTAAGGGCGAAGGTAAACGGCGGCTTCTTCCTGTGGAATCCTAGCCACCAGCACGCCATTAATCATCCAGATTGTTCATCATCGTCGTCGGCCAACATTCACATTCCCTTCATCCACACCAAAGCCGTGACTTCTTCCTCCATCAAGCTTCGACGGTAACGGCATCCCTCATTATCACCATCGAGCTCGACTTCTTCCTCCAGTACTTCATCATTGCCGTGCTGTCTTCAACAAAGATCTCTGCTCTTCTCCTTGATGTGGAGATTAAATAACCCCTGGGCCAGTTAAGAGAGTTTGAGGCGTAGATCGATTGCGACTAGGATTGAGGTGCGAAGTCACGGGGTTCAGGCTCACTACAAGAAAATGTTAAGTTAGCAACGGAACATTTCTAGCAGTCCAACTAAACTGCTAGAAATTCTAACATTTCTAGCGGTTTTAAGAAAAACCGCTGCACATTAGCAACGCTTTGACCATTGCCGGCATATTTCTAGCGGTTATAACCAAACCGCTAGAAATTCATAGCTAGAACCTTTCCCGGGTTTTGGCGGGAACTTGGCGCCAAAATTGTAGCGTTTATTTTCTAGCGGTTCAGGCCATCAAACCGCTAGAAACTGAGAATTTCTAGCGGTTGCCACTTGAACCGCTAGAAAATTTTTAATTTCCCGAGGAGATTTATGTGACCGTTGCCATTTCTAGCAGTTTGTATAAACCGCTAGAAATTTCTAGCGGTTTATAGAAACCGCTAGAAAAGGTGTAAATTCCCAAGGTGCCGTAAATGCGGTGAGTGACCGTTAGAGTTTTGTAGCGGTTTTGTCCAGAACCGCTAGAATTTTCTAGCGGTTTTATCAAAAACCGCTAGAAAGGCAAGACCTATATATACCCCCCCTTCACTTTCACTTCTTCAGTCGTTCAGGAAGCGAAGCTCTGCTGAATTTTCTCCACAAAATATATCCGAGTTCTGATTCAGTTGCAGATCTTTATTTTCAGGTAGAAGTAGTAATTTATTTATAAATAATTTTTATTTGTATGTTTTATTTAATTTATTATATTGTGGCTTATAAATAATTTTTCTTTTTATTTTATTTATAAATAATTACTATTTGTTGTTATTAGGATGAGTCATCGGCCAGGGAAGGAGCCAGTTGATCCTGAGAGAGCTGGACCCAGTGAGGATCGTCATGATGCTGGTGAACCATTCCCCAGCATTCATGACTACGATCTCAGCGAGGAGGATATCCTCAGTTTTATGGAGCAGGATGATATGGAGTGGACTGAGGAGGCTCATTTTACTGGGGATGAGCAACCCCATGCTGATGCTGATGCTGATGCTGCTGACGAAGAGGAGGAGGAGGAGCAGGTTCAGGGGAATGAGAATCTCCAGGCTGCGCAGCGTCCTGCTCCCAGATGTCAAGCTGGTTTTGAGGTGGAATTTGTAGGTAAGTATTTATTTAACTTTTTAAAATTTGATAAGTATTTAATTTATATAGAAATTGTATTAATTCATTGATATATATTTTATTTCTTAATTAAATTTTGCAGACACTGAGGGGAACAGGTCCTATAGGAGGCTGACAGCCAGAGAGCTGTCTATGATGATGAGCGGACGAGTGGTTGTGCCGCTCAATGAGTTGGGCCAACCGACGAAGAAAGGTGGCCAGTTGTACAACAAGTACGTGCGCCTCCTTGGTCAGCAGTGGATGCTGTTCCCTATCTACGTGCAGGACTGGAAGAAGATGACCTCAGAGAAGAAGCAGCAAGGTTGGGAAATGATAAAGGTAATATAAAATTGTTATTTATAATTTTTTTAATTTAAATAAATGATTATATATTTGTTTCAAATAATTTAATTGTTTGATTATAATTTTTTATTTATTTAATTTGTTTGTTATTTATAATATTTTTAAAAGTAGTTAAATGAATATATATTTTTTTTTAAATTATTTTATTATTTGAAAATAATTTGTTATTGATTTCATTAATTTATTACTTGTAATAATTTTAAATTTAGTTGATAAAAAATATTTTTTTCATTTAAATTACTTAATTGTTTAATTATTATTTGTTTTTGATATAATTTATATTTTATTTATAATATTTTTAAATTAGTTAAAAACTAAATATTTTTATTGAAATTGCTTAATTGTTTGTTTATAATTTGTTATTTAGTTAATTTATTATTTTGATCATAGAGTAAATTTATTCTAGGGGAGGAGTTGAGGGCTGACACGATCAAGAGGCTTGGGATGGCATGAAAGAACTGGAGGGACGACCTATGGAGGGAGAAGAAAGGTGGCGGGACGAGGCCCCTCCAGGAGATACTGGCAGATGTACCTGGTGGAGTCCCGAAGCAAGACTGGTCCAGTTACGTCTATTTTAGGATGACGGCCGACCAGATGGTATGATAATATTGTATTAATTATAATTTCTTTATTTTTTATCCGACTTGACTAATTTAATTTAATTTTTTTACATTTTGCTTCATGCTCTTTCTAGGAGAAATGCTGGGAGCGTCAGGCATCAGACGATACGTCATAGGGTTGGATCCAGGAGCTTTGCAATCACTTATGACGAGATTGTGAGTACTTGAAATAAATTTATTAAATATGTATATGTATTTAATTTGTAACTAATTATTTCTTTGATTTCATTTACAGAGGGAAAAGATACGGCAGGAGCGGGGATACACGGCCACTTATGGCGAGATGTGGCCGATGGTGTATAGACCTCGAGACGGGCGTGCGTCGGATGAGGTTGAGGAGATAGCGGTAAGTAATAAATTAAATATTAATATAATATCACAGTGTAAATATCATTTTATTATAATTAACTTCTTTATATTAATTTTGGTAGGCACAGATGACTCAAGTCGATACCGAGTTGCGTGAGTCTCAAGGGTCTGCCTTGGATCCCACCGCCTCACTTTTAGCGGGTCGTGGCCGGCCGCAGCACCCTGGTCGAGTTAGCAGGCTTGGACTTGGACCTAGGGTGTGTTTGGATGACTTCAAACCGTGGTTTGGAAAAGTGATTCTGGAGAATAGATTCTGTGGAGAATAGATTCTGAGAAAAAGTGATTTTGAGAAGTGAGAGTGTTTGGATAGTTATTACCAGAAGTGCTTTTTACATGTGGAAATTACCAAAAAGGGTATAAGTTAATATGATAATTATATAAAGGATAGATTTTATGATTTATTTTGATTTGAAGAAATAAAATTGTTAATGAAAATTTTTTTACATTGATAATTAATAATATATAAGATAATATAATTAATACATAATTAATATGTGTACATATATTTATAAAACATAATATTAATATGTTTATAGAAAAATGATTTTTTTATAACAGAAAAATATTAATTTTGTTTAAAGATTGTAAACGTGAAATCCCATAACATTTTTTCACAACTACTTTTTGTAATAACATACTACATGTATAATAACCTCTGATGTTTAATACAATTAATTAACTAATTGTCACCACACATATATATTCATAAAATATAAGAGTGAAAAATATTTTTAGAGAAGATGAATTATTTTGTTGCAAATAGAAAGTCATGTATTTTTCATGAAGATTATAAACATAAAATGGGATAATATTGTTTGATAAAATAGAATAAACACATCTTAAAATAATTTATTAATTATTCAAGTAAGTAATAATTAGCTTGAGAATATAAGGCATACTATTAATAAGAGAAATATAAATAAAGAAGTGTCATAATCATTAAGATGATGCATCGATACAAAGCATTTGTAATAGGTTTTGTTTTTAACTACATATTACAATCTATGATAAAAGGAAATAAATAAGACATGACTACTATCCTCGTATTGAATTAACAAGTTCGTCTCTTATGCTGTCACGAACCTGAGCCATGTAAGATGAAGATTGAATTGATGAATGTATACGTGAAAATCTAACCCCATCATCATCATCTTCTGCATAAGTACCTTCTTCTTCCAACTGAACGAATCCAGGATCAGTAATAGATGTCGTTCTAATAAAATTATGTATAGCCATCGTTGCACAAACGATTTTAACTTGTGTTTCAAAATCATAAGATGGCATGTTTTGTAAGATTGCGAACTTTTTTTTCCAAACTCTGAAAGTTCTTTCAATTGTACTCCTTAAACTTGAATGGAAATAATTAAAGATCTCATTGTCATTTTCAAACCCAGATGTCCTTCAAAAATCAGGCAAATGGTAACGCTCCCGTCTCTATGGGCCGAGATATCCATTCGGTGTTGGGTATCCAGCATCCACCAAATAATATTTTCCTATATAAAAAATGAAATTATTGTAAATTATGTTTCTATTGTTAAGCTAAATATAAAAAAAACATAGGAAATAAAAAAATACCATCAGGTGGATGGGGAAAGTTCATTGAAGGAGTTGTGAGGGCATGATCAAATATCCGAGCATCATATGCGCTACCTTCCCATCCGGCCAAGACAAAAGTAAAACACATGTCCCAATCACAAACCGCCATGACATTTTGTGACACTGTTCCTTTCCTAGAGATAAATTTAGTTTGATCTGTTGCACTGACAACGCAGGAAACATGTGTGCCATCAATTGCTCCAATAGCATGTTTAAAAAAAGGCCAGTATTTACCAAACCGAATTTTTGTATGAACATGCCGGAATGTTGGATCTTTTGGTTTGATATTAGACATGGCAAGTCTACAGCATGCCATTAGGACATTATGAAAATGTCTGCTAATTGTCTCCCCTGAATGTTGAAATCTTTCTTGCTGTATTCTGCTACTAAGTGCATGCCCAACGGTATGTAAAAACATTGCAACTGATTCATGTATCCCTATATTTTTAGTTTCTTTTAGACCATGTTGTTGCAATTGTTCCACCAGACTTAAGAACACATCTCGTTCCATCCTAAACATGTTATAACAACGACTGGAGTTGCCATCTAAAACATCCCTTACCCATATGCAGCCTGTATAAGCACTTGTATGCCGAGGCTCCTTACACAAGTTCAAAGTAGCGTATGCACCAACCAATGCTGCAACTTTGTTAACCCCTTTTTTCCGTCCCTTAGCATGCTCTTCCACATGTTTAATTTCATCATCCATATTCGTTTTATCCTGTGCACATACACATAAAGTTTAGAATTCCTACGTAGAAATTACGAAACATTTATAAAAGTTACAGAGTTGTCTGATTCATATAACAATTCACTGGTCACATAAAACATACACATATGGAACTGTCTAATATAATAAGCAAGTCATAAATCCCTAGTGTAAAACTCCAAAATAGGTAGAAGTTGTTCGTTCTGATCCTTCAGAGCTGCATACATTTCCCTTGTCTCCGGCCGTTCCATAAGGAGTTGTGTGCACCGTCTAAAGAAATCAGGATCACTGACAACTTCAGGAATTGTTTTCAAGTGAGACAGGACTCCCCTAATTGAAATTTCATAAGCACGCGCTTCTTCTTCCAACCTTCTAGCTTCTGCTCGTGAAATGACCTCATTTCCACGCTCGGCCTCAGAAATATTTATTTCAGCAATCTTGCTAATTGCATCCGCTATTTTCATAGAGGGAGATGTGCGTTTCTTCTTGACTTCACTCTTCCTTCTGACCCCCAGTGAGCTACTAGGTCGACTCCTACCTCTGCTTGTACCCCCACCACTGGTATCCTGCCTCAATTTAGTGTTGCCTCCACTACCTCCACTATTATCATTGAAGTTCACTGTGTTAAATTCCCCACTTATACCAGTTGGTGCGCCTAAAATTTCATCACTATCTCCGGACCCTTCTTCCAAATCTTCATTCGGTGTTCCTTCACTTGGAAGTGTCATGGAAGAAGGTGCCCATGCCTGTGGTCCAGTTGTAGCCACATTCCCAAATAGTTGAGTCAACTGATCCCTAAATTGAAGTCCTCTTTCTCTGAATTTTTCGTAGTTTGGAACTTCCTGCACATTAGACACCAATAATATCATAAAATATTCCAAAAACAGTAAATATACACAAAATATTAACAAGTAGAGAAAATGTAAGATCAAAAGGTTTAATAATTACCCTTATTTTTCTCTCCCACCAATCATCAGTTGCACTGATAGTATTCCTTTCAGTATCCCATCCCAATCCTGTCTCACGAAGCAGCCTATCCCATGTCTGCCACTCCTTTCGTAGGGAATCATATTTATTCTTAAATTGAGCTTTTTCATACACTCTTCCAGTTTTGGCAGTAAAGTTATCACTAAGAATATCCCAAGCTTTCTTTGTTAAGCTAGTACCTTTTCTTTCTCCTTGTTGCACAAGTTCAATGCAGAGGTCAATAAACACTTTTGTGGTTCGTAGGTCCCAGGAAGCTTTCACCATATTCTTACGCATTATGCTATAGCACAATTATAGCTCTTCAGTCATCACAGGTTGATCAACTCAAAATCAATTGAAATAACAAAAATCATATTGTCTACTGCAATAGGTGAAAAAGTTGATCACATTTTAAATCTCAATTCCTTCCTACCAAACCAACCGCGAGAAAAATTAACAAACACAAGAAAATTGTAATTTTAAATGGCCAGAAAAAATACACCCTTCCTATTCGGAACTTCATTATCTATTTTTGTTTGAAAATACTAACTTTTAAAATGTCAAAACTAACTAAATAATTATATATATTTTTTCCTTTTCTTAACTATTGTACAAAGACGATTGAAAGACAAAATAATAAGATAAATCATATTTGAACCATCATGCACCATAAATCATATTGTACTCAACTTTTGCAACAACTGTGTATTACAAATAATTTTCAAAAAAATTCGTTCATGTGTGTAATTAATACAAATATTCATGATGAATGTAATTATTGATTTGTCAACTGAAAATATAAAACACTAGCAATATAAACATCTAACCAAAATACAAATCACTTCTTTCAATATATACATGGATTTGAGTTGTGATTCTATTTGTCCTGGCTCTCAAAAATTGGCCATAAATTTATCAAAGTCATTAATACAATAATTCACGACAACACATTCCTGCCTCACATTCCAAAAATAAAAGCAATGTCCCAATATATTGTTCGACTTCACAGGCTTCTTCTGGGCGAATTTGGACAGGAAAAAGGGATCCCACGCCAAGCAACCAGAGCAAAACGAATTTGCATTTTATATACCCAGTGGAATTCAATTAGCAGGCTTTCTCGTCTCCAAAACAATATCACCAAATATATTCCCTGCCTCCAGAACCACATTTCGTTTCATACAAAAATCAAGCAATAAACCAGCAATCAAATTTTTCGGTTTACCATAGGGAAAATACTGAAGCCAGCAATCAAATTTTTCGGTTTACCACAGGGAAAATACTGAAGCCAGCAATCAAATTTTTCGGTTTACCACAAGGAAAATACTGAAGCCAGCAATCAAATTTTTCGGTTTACCACAGGGAAAATACTGAAGCAAGCAATAATATCTCATTCCTTCGATCAACATGCCAGTCATGAACAATTTCAAAAGCGAAAGTGGGAGGAAGTTTCCAAAATCTTTCGGTTTAGCACAGGGAAAATACTGAAGCCAGCAATAAATTTTTTTTTTATCACCGGAGATAGCTTACTTGACCAACCAAGCTCTACACGGCGACCTCATCAACCCGAGGACAAGTTGCCACGATCGGGCCTTCCACTGAGCTTTGCCCCTATCGACTTAATTCGATGTGGAGGTGCAGCACTCAGAACATGAGCTCTGCACGGCGACCTGACTGGGCGAACTACCGAGGTAAGAGATCGGACAACCCAACGCGCCAAATTCAGAGCCTCCACGATCTCACCGGTGTACAAATATCGGAGCAGGGATGGCGAAAGAAGGGGGAAGAGGTGAGCTGATGAAGCTCAGAGACGAGCTGAGTGAAGATCGACGGTGAAATGCAGAGTAGCGACGCCGAAGTGAAGAGCGAAGAGGCGAGCAGGCAAGCTGGGTGAAGAGAGGCGAGCAGCAGCGGCGAAGTGAAGATCGACGGTGAAATTCGGAGCAGCTACACGAGAAGAGCGAACCGGCGAGCAGAGAAAGAGGCGAGCTTCCTCTGATGAAGGTGCGAGCAGAGCGAACTTCCTCTGACGAAGGCGCGAGCAGAGCGAGCTTCCTCTGAGGATGAAGGCGTGAGCAGAGCGAGCTTCCTCTGAGGATGAAGGCGCGAGCGAAGCGGATGAAGGCGCGAGCAGAGCGAGAAGAGTCTGACCTCTGAGGATGAAGGCGCGAGCGAAGCGGATGAAGGCGCGAGCGAAGCGGATGAAGAGTCTGAAGTGTCGGTCACCGCAGGGTATTTTGGGGTCAGACGTTGCCTTCAATTATTAGATCCAGGAAGCAAAAATTTTTGGCTTCTGGTGAAACCATGGTTTCACCGGTGGAAACCATGGTTTCAGCCTGGACCACGTTTTGGATGGGGAGCCTGCCTGTTTGGATGACTTCAGGTGCAAACCATGGTTTCAGCTTCCAAACCATGGTTTGCTTGGTCATCCAAACGCAGCCCTACACTGATTAGGTTGCCCCGCTCAAGTGGCGCTGGCCCTTCATATACTGCTGGGAGCTCTCAGGCGAGTGCGAGAGCGAAGCGGCCGAGTTCCTCATCCTCAGAGGAGTTGCAAGAGGAGCTCAGACAAGAGTTAGAGGCTAGCATCGAGGCCAGGGTGGAGGCCAGGATCGAGGAGCGTGATCGTCAGTTGCAGGAGCGTGATGCTCAGTTCCAGGCGCAGCTTGACCAGCTCTTGGCAGCTGCTACGGCTATGCGTCATGTGGTGGTCCGTATGGCTCCAAACATCTCGATTCCTGAGATCCCCGACCTACGCCTGCCACCAGTCTCGCCCCTAACCCCCCATCTGCCAGTCCAGTCCTAGCACGTTGAGAGGCCTGCCCACCCCCAGCCGGAGGATCCAGCAGAGGACGATCACAATGATGCTGCTTCTGCCCCTCACCCATGATTTATCTTGCTTCCATTGTATAATATTTTATTAGAATTTTGATTTTATGATTTTATACACTATTTAGATATTTATTTAAATTTTATATTTATTTATTTACTTTATTTATTTATTTCTATAATTTTATTTATGTCAAGTATTAATTAATATTAAAATATTTATTTATTTATTACTACATGAACATTACAATTTATTAAACACATTAAACATGTTAATTAATCAAAATATTTCTATAAATTAAATATTTCTATAATTATTTATTAATTTAATAAATATTTATAAATGTTAATAATTTGTTAATAATTTTGTTTATATCACGTGTTAATCAATATATTGTACTAAAAATGTTATTAATTTATTGCGCAGTATATGAAGGGCCAGCGGTTAATAAACCGCAAGAAAATCAAGGCGAAAATTTTCTAGCGGTTATAAAACCGCTAGAACATTCAACCGAAACTCCTCTGGTTATGAATTTGTAGCGGTTACAAACCGCTAGAAATTTTATAACCGTTGGAGATTGAATTTCTAGCGGTTATTAACCGCTAGAAAATGAAAATTTTTGTTAAAATCGCTAGAAATTTCTATCGATTTGTAACCGCTACAAAAAATATTTTGCATTTCTAGCGGTTATTAACCACTGGAAAAAAAAATTTCCGTTAAAACCGCTAGAAATTTGTAGCGGTTTTGTAACCGCTACAAAAAATTGACCGTTGCACTCCGTTGGCACCCTCCTTTATAAGCTAAAGCACTCCAACTGAATTCCATTTTAACTTCTCTTTGAGCTTCCTGTGTCATATGTTCACGAAATTTGAGCAATATTAGTGATGGACAGGTCGTGGATCAACTTGCACCGATCGACTCCGCAATACTTGGCTGGTCTAAACTATTTCTTGGATTTTGCTTTCGCCAATGCTGCCGTAAATAGTAAGATTCAGTGTCCCTGTCCTAAATGTAATTTCAAGAAGTGGCATCCCAAAGATATTGTTAAAGAACATTTAATCTTTAAGCCCTTTCCGCGAGAGTACGTATTTTGGCAACTACATGGGGAACGGCCAGATATGGGTGCTGAGTCAGTTCCAATAGTTTCACAGATGGGAGTTCGAGTGGATGGAGCCGATGCCGTGAATGATGCTGTGCGTGATGCTTTTGGTGTTCACGAAAGCCCGAATCCCAATGAAGATGAAGTAGAGAGACCTCAACCGGAGTTTCTAAAAAACGAAACTGCTCAGGAATTTTTTGACCTCATGACCGAAGCTGACAAGCCTCTTTATTCTGGGTGCACAAAGTATTCGAAGTTCTCATTCTTGGTGAGGCTGTATCATATCAAATGCTTGTGTGGTATGACTGACAAGGCGATGTCCATGTTGTTGGAATTACTGGGAGATGCTTTCCCCCAAGCTGAATTCCCTCCATCTTTTTACAAAGCAAAAAAAATTATTAACAAGCTTAGCTTGAACTATAAGAAGATAGATGCATGCCCAAATGACTGTATGCTATACTGGGGAGATGATGCTAACAAAGAGATTTGTACGAGATGCAAGACGTCACAATATAAGTCGGTACGGAAGGGCAAAAAGCAAAAGAAGAAACCGGCCAAAATTCTCAGGTACAAATTATTACAGTGTGTTACTTGTTCCGTCTCTAAATATTCGATATTTGAAATTCTTAAAACAATTGATTATGTCATCAATTTTTTTAAATTGAGTCGATATTTAGTATTTAAATATTCGGTATTTTAAATTTTTAATATATTATTTTCTTAGATACTTTCCTTTGAACCACGGTTGCAAAGAATGTATATGTCATCAAAAATGGCTCAGCACATGAGGTGGCACGCGACTGAGGAAAATCCAGATGGTAGGTTAAGGCACCTACGAGACTCGGAGGCGTGGAAAGCATTTGATGCGAAATTTCCAGACTTTTCCAATGATCCTAGAAATGTACGTCTTGCATTGGCAACTAATGGTTTCAATCCCTTCGGAAACATGAGCACAAGTTACATTATATGGCCGGTGGTGTTAATTCCATACAATCTACCACCTTGGATGTGCATGAAGCAGAGTTCCTTTTTGCTTTCCATGATCATTCCTGGCAAGAAAGCACAGGGAAATGATATTGACGTATACCTGCAACCGTTGATACACGAATTGATCGACCTCTGGACGAATGGTGTTGAGGCATATGACTCACATGACAAGTAACTATTCAATCTCCGTGCAGCATTGATGTGGACAATAAGTGATTTTCCCGGTTTGGGAACTTTTTCTGGCTAGAACTTGCATACTGGGTTGGCCTGTCCTGAGTGCAATTTTGATTCTGTGCCATGTTGCCTTCCACACAGTCGCAAGTGGTGCTTCATAGGACATCGACGGTTCCTTGATTCCAAGCACAGACTTAGATTGCAACGGATTCGCTTTGATGGGAAACAGGAGAAGAGAGATCCTCCTGTTACTTTGTCTGGTATGGATATTTTGCGGCAGTTAGAAGATGTTAATGTCAAGTTTGGTAAGAGTGTGGATCCAGAATGATTGGGACGACGATCTCGTGGGACATCTGATACGCAACCTATGCAATGGCGGAAGAGAAGCATATTTTTCACTCTTCCTTATTGGGAATCTAATTTGCTACGACACAGTTTGGATGTTATGCACATTGAAAAAAAATGTGTGCGATAATGTGCTATATACGTTGCTCAATGAAGCTAGAAAGTCCAAAGACCATCTCGCAGCTAGAAAAGATTTACGGGCCTGGGGAATTCGTGAAGAGGCTTGGCCTGATGAAAACGACAAGTTTCAACCAGCTAAATTCACCTTGACAAAGCAGAACAAGGATATCTTCCTCTCGACGTTGAAGAACATAAAAGTACCATATGGATATTCTAGCAACATCTCAAGGTGTATCGATCTGCAGGCTCGAAAGGTTACTGGGTTGAAAAGTCATGACTCTCATGTTCTTATGCAACAGTTACTTCCATTGGCCTTGAAAAACACATTTCCTTCTGATGTATCAGTGGTTTTGGTAGAATTATGTTTATTTTTCAAGAAGTTGTGTGTGAAGGTCTTGATAGCGGAAGAGCTTGATCAGCTACAAAATAAAATTATTCTTACACTTTGTCACTTGGAGATGATATTTCCTCCATCATTCTTTACTGTTATGGTTCACTTGACTGTCCACCTTGTTCGAGAAGCAAAGGTTGCTGGCCCAGTTCACTATCGATGGATTACCCTATAGAGAGGTACTAGATTATCTTTTATTCCCGCCTCTTTAAATTTCACATTGTTCTTTCATTTACTCGTAATTATTAATGCAATTTTAACTTACAGGTACTTGGGAAAATTAAAATCATATGTTAGGAATAAGGCATGGCCTGAGGGGTCAATAGCAGAAGGTTATTCCGGAGATGAGGTCCTAACTTTCTGTTCAAGGTACTTTGATGACATGGAGACATCTTTTAACTGCCCGCGTCACGTAGATGATTCTCCTCCTGGTCTTTCCACGTCAACTTTATTTCCTCCTGTTGGGAAACCAGTTGGAGGATATGAATTCTTCAGACTCACTCCTACAGAGAAACTCCAGGCACACAGACACGTTTTGATAAATTGCAGCCAAGTTGAACCCTTCATGCAGTAAGTATATATATCATATAAGCTCACTAGCTTTTATACTTTATATTTGTTTCTTACTGACTCTTCTAACAAATTACACTTTACTGTAGTGAGTTTAGGAGTTACCTCAGGCGTCAGCTACGGGGGTGTGCGCGTTCTGCTGACATTGATAAAAGAGTCCACAAAGAGTTTCCCAGTTGGTTTACACGTCGAATACGTAATGACAACAGCCCATACACAGATGAATTCAAAGCTCTTTCTCTCTCAGTCCGTTAGACCATGCACGAAGGTTTACCGCGTATAATGTCAACGGCTTCAAGTTCTATACGGTTGGACGCGATCAGGGATTGCTCACACAAAACTCTGGAGTTTGCGGGACATTCGGAACGAGATGTTATGCTAGCAGTAGTGATGGCGATATGCGCTTTGGAGGCGTCACTTACTATGGAAAGCTAATTGACATTATTGAGTTGAGTTACCAGCTTTTCACTGTGACATTGTTCAAGTGCTCCTGGGCAAATACGACAACTTCACGAGGACTCGCTACTGACCATTTGGGCATCACCTCAGTTAATTTCTCTAGACTTATTCATACGGGGGCATCTGAAGATGATGAGCCATATATCCTTGCTTCTGAGGCGCACCAAGTTTACTATGTCGAGGACGAGAAACATAAAGACTGGAATATGGTCGTTCACCTCAAGCCACGGGATCTTTATGATATGGGTGATGGTGACATTATTTACGACAGTGAACCCTTCCAACCCTCGAATTTTGAAGACTTCTTTCCTCAAGGAGATGATAATTTGCCAATTATCAGGTATACGTCTTTTCTTAAATTATTTAAATAATTAACTACTAATTACTAATTTTTTCCAAATACATTATAATTCTAACAAATTTTTTTAAAATGTGTCCTTTCAGGTCTGATGATGATGGAGAATAGCAGCATCCAAAAATTTTATTATTAAAAAAATTTTTCGTCCATAAATACATATGTATAAATTAAAATTGGTATAGTTTTTTAAAAAATAAAAAATAATAAATTTGTAGCGGTTAAATAACTGCTACAAATTTATTATAAAAATTATAATTTGTAGCGGTTATGTAACTGCTACAAGATACTAGCGGTTATGTGTACGCTAGAAAATGACTAACAGATACAAAATGCAATAAAACGCTACAAAAAAACCGCTACAAATGTGTCGCTGATCTCTATAAATATCATATCTTCTCTACATTCATTTACTCCATCTCTTTTCTTTCCTCTCCTATTCTTCCTCATAATTCTCTCTTTTTTTCTTACTCTCTCATATGGTGGTTTCTTTCTCTTTACTGTATAGTAAATGAATTTTATTTTATAATTCATTGTCTCTTTTATTTGTTTTTACTTAAAATTTACTAACATATTTATTTCTCCTTTTCTTTTAGATTTTTCTTCCTCACACTTGTCATGCCCTCCTCAACTGATTCAAATACTCCTCAACCTAACACTATAGGTTCAATATTCCAAAATGTATCATCTTCAATTCAACTATCTTATTAAATATTCAATTCAATTATCTTATTAAATTAAATTCACTTCCTTTGACACGCTCATAATTTAATTACATATTGTTTATTACAAAATTTAAATATATAAAATGTAACACAACTAATTATACAAATTAACAAAAATTCTTTAACATAATCTATTTAATGGTTTTTAAAATTATAATATTATATTTTCTAATAATGAAAAACCACAAATTTTTTTTCTGGCACGAAAAACATTTCTAGCGGTTCTAAACCGCTACAAATATTTCGTGATTCCAAAATATCTAGCGGTTTGAACCGCTAGAAATTTTTTTGGCGCCATTCCAAAAATTTAATTGGCGGGAAAATTTAATTTCTCCGAAATTTCTAGCGGTTCTTCAACCGCTAGAAATGTTGGCGCGCTAATGAAAATTTTTAATTCCCGGCAAAATGAGATTTGGTTTAGAATTTTTCTAGCGGTTATGAAACCGCTAGAATTTTTTTTCCTTTCAGCATTTTCTAGCGGTTGGTTAACCGCTAGAAATTGTCTAACGTTTTGACCATGCTGTGTAGCGGTTGCCATAACCGCTAGAAATTTTTTCTTGCTCCTGGTTTTCTAGCGGTTTTGTTAACCGCTACAAATGTTATTTGTTGCGGTTAAAACCGCTAGAAATGTCTCACTTTAACCGCTACAATTGACATATTTTTTTGTAGTGGCTCCAGGGGAATGAATGCTTTTTAAGCTCAGGTCGTTGTTCGTGCTTCAGTCTTCAGTCTTCAGTAAGTTATATATATGATTTTTGGTCCCCTAATCTTGCTTCTTCATTCAATCTGTAATAATTTCATATCTCTAATAATTTGAAATCTTATTTTCTTTTGCTATACTGGGTGGATGAGAGTTGAGGACAAATTTTCTTGCTGGTTGTGGGAGTTTTCTCTACAGTAGCTATGGGATCTTTTCTTGCTTCAAGGCCAGCTATTCTCTTCTTGTCACAACCTTTTGCTGAATGTAAGTTATATGATTTTTGGTCCTATTTTGGTGAATACATTGGCTCTGTTTGCTGAATGTTGTGGTGTGCAATTTTAGACCAGCAATTCTGTTCTTGTCACATATGTCGTGTTGAGTGTTGCTTAGTCTTGAGAAGGCTTTCTGTTATCTTAATGCCAATCTGATCCTATGCCCCACCCCCATGACTTTGTAGGATTAAAGTCAGAGCATCTTTGAGTTGAACATTCTATTTTGCTGAATCTGATTCTATTCTGCTGAATGAGTAATATTCTTCTTATCTTAGAGCATCTTTCTTCCCACTAACAACGTGTCTTCGAGTTGAACATTATTTCAACTTTTCCCCTTAAATGCATTCTCACACAAATGATTTCCTAATAATTTTAAGTTAATTCCTACTCTTTTAAATTGACTCTAAAAGATACACACACATATATGCTTCCTTATCTTCTCACATTTAAATCCATCCCTGTTGTTGTTTTTCTTTTTTGGCCAACAAATCCATCCTTGTTGTTATCGTTGTTTCAGCATACACCTTTTTAGTTATTTTTAATCACCTCACAGAACACAAAGTAAAAAAGACAATTAAAGGTAATTAATCTTCTTATGAATCTTGTGAACTTTCTAATCATGCCCTTAAATGAATGCAAAATAGACTTTCATTATGACCTTCCCTAAACGCAATAGGTATTTTAGGCAGAATAACGTTAATTACACTTCACATTATTCTACCTTGATGCTCTATAACATGAAAAATAGATCTTATCAAATTTTCTTTGGTAACATGAAACAGGTGTAATTAAATAACTAATTTATAAATATTAAAAGATATATTGTTAAATTAGTTGTTTATAAAAAAGGGTAACGATTTTTCTAAAATATTTACTTTAATCTTTGCATTGGAAACTACATATATGTACCTTGTTTGCTTTGATTCTGACAATTTACATCGGATTCTTCTCTGTTAGAATGGTAGTTCCGGAAAATCGAAGATGGATGTATAATAGAATTGGTCCAAGTACTAAATGGATTACAGTAGATTTCGAGCGAGGTGTTGAGGAGTTTTGAGCAAGGTGGTGAGGTAACTCATTATATATATCCCTGCACCTCTTTGACGAGTTGCTTTTCTTGAGAAAAGTATTTATGATTCTATGTATAGTCACTGAGTAGGTCATTTCTTAAAATTTTTTTAAAAAAATATTATCCCTTGTATAAGGTGAACACATCGATCTCAGTTGGAATATATATATATATATATATATTTTCCTAATCCACTATTGATCATTAGGCAATATTCTACCATGCGGGATAGACCATATAGGTTTATATTTATAGTTCTATACCTAAACCTCTCTAATAAGTATATTGCCAAAACTTGACTTTTTTAGCTAGGTAAAAAAAAAAAGAAGTGTTTTGCTTTGTGCATTGACTCTCGGATATTGTGTTGCAAAGGCACCGATATTGGGGTAGTGGTTGCATAGAAAAAGAGGAAATGCAAAAGTGGTACCTATATATTAACTATATATTAATGTCCAATAACGTCGGTAGCAGTGTATCAAACTCATGCAATGTATTTTTTATATATATAAATGCATATTAGTATATCAAATGTTTGGTGGATATAGCCTTAAAGAATAAGTTCTAAGCTTGAGAAAACCCGAGCTTTGAGTGAAGAGAGTCTTGAAGTTTGATACGGTGTTCTTTTTCCAATACTATTAAATAGTTCTTCTGGATTTTAAATAGTATTTAGGATTCTTTATTTTCAGTTATCTAAAAAATCATTTAATTAAGGTACAATATTTTTCCTTTCGTTTCAAAACTTCCATGTTCTCTTCCCACTGTCCATTCATTTGGCCCTCACACCCAATTACTTATAGGAACTTCCTATACCCTGTTTTTTTTTTTTTGGATAGAATTGGTGAATATGTCATCATATGCTGGAAATTAATGAATTATGGTATCTTTTCTTATCCTTAGTGCAATTTTATTTTTGGACTTGACTTGATCTGGTTGTTGTTGGGATTAAGTTGAGAAGAATCTTGCCTTCCATAACATGCACTTATAATATATTCCTGTCGTCTTTTTGTTTTATAGGATGAGTTCATGAAAAGAAAGGAAAAACTAAGTTCTGAAAGAGGCTCTCCAAGCATACAATCTAATCAGGAAGAATTTAACAGATGGTTAGATGTTATAGGTGGCAAGAACAAGAAGGGCCGCATCTATGGATTTGGGTCTGAGGCTGATGATGATATTTGTACCCAGAGGTCTTCTCCTTCCATTAACAGCACAAGTATAAATGCCAATGTTGAAACTGAATTGCGCATGAGGATAACGAAGCTTACACAGGAGAATCAGCAAATCAAACAGGAGCATCAAGAGATGAGAGAAAATTATAACAAAATCATGTCTGCATTGGAAGGAATGAGAATTAAACTGAGCCCTCTAGCAGCAATATAAATTTAGTAAATGATAGTTGACAGTTGTTATTATTATTTCTATCTTTTATTTCACACTTGACACTTGACATTTGAAGCATTTGGATGTGGGAAAGACTATATATATATATATATATCTTTTAATAGCATATTTGATTTTTTAACAAATTCAATTATCTTTCGTTCCCTCTTAAAAAAACAATTGATTAAATTAAAATAGCACAAAATGAAAAAAAAAATTGACGGGAAACAATTTTGCCACGGAATTAGCCATGGAATATTCCGTCTGAAATTCCGTGGCTAATCAGTCACGGAATATTCCGTTGCAAAATTTGTGACGGAAAATTCCGTCGGTATTTTCGGTCGGAAATTCCATCAGAAATTATCGACAGAATTTGTGATCTCATCGCAAATTGATTTAGTGACGGAAAAATTTCCGACGGAATGCATTCCGTCGAAAATTCCGTTGGTAATTCCTGTCCGTCGCAATTCCGTCAGTAATTTTAGTTTCCGTCGGTAATTCCGTGAGTAATTCCGTCGATAAATCAGTGTTTTTTTTGTAGTGGGTATTCTAGGAAAATCAACACAAATTTATTCAAATAACCAAATTAATTTTTTTTAATATCTATAAATTAGTTGTCTAACTCTTATATTAAAAACTAAATGGAGTATTATTTTATTGTCCAGAAGGTCTATGAGTTGTAATATATGTAAGGCATTTTTTTCTCTTGTTATGTAATTGTTTTGATGGCATATTCTTTGACGTAAGTATTAGTGATTGATGTATTGCGAGTTTTGGACTCATTGATTCATATTTTAAGGAAACCAAAAAAACAAAAATGAAACGTTTCCTCTTGATTGTGAGTGAGTGAGATGCTGTTTTGAAATGAGTTCCTGTATGTATAATTTTTTTTTGACGACATATTCTCCTGACAACTGTGTTTTGCTTGTTATCTTCTTTCGTTTGCCTAGGACATATATCCTAGTGGTGATCCAGTGAATGGGTTGGAGATTTCAGGAAAATGTCTTGGTTGCGGCAAGATTCAAAGTGAATTATATTATGGGAAGGAGTAAGGGTGTTCAACTGTGTCCCATACCAGCATTCTGTCCTTGTCCCAATCATTTTGGGATGGGATAATCCCGCCTTGAAAGTTTTTGGGATGGGACGAAAGTAGGACGGGATAAAATTGTTTAGGGATGGGACGGGATGTGGGATAGGGGTGTCATGTCCCAGTCTCGATCCCATTCCAATGTATTATCTTTATTTTTAGTTGTTATATATTTATTTTATTTATCACTGTAATAGTATTTTGTAATGATATTTATCAATTGTTATTTTTTATTTGTTTATAAGTTGTTTTTGTATGGGTTAGATGACATTTTTTGTAGTGAATATTTTAGGTTTGTTTATTTTTTGTCTCTCATGATTACAAAAAACATTCTTTTTCTTTGCCATTGTGTCCTCATTTTTACCTATTTTCCTCACGTAGTTTTTATTGTATGTTTTTACACTTCCTGTATAATTAGTTTTCAAATTAAAAAATAAAAAAATCCAAAAAAAAAGATGGGACGTCCTTGTCCTGTCCTAGTTAATTGGGACGGGATGCTATTAGGATGGGACAGGACACAAGACGGAAAAGCCGTCCCATCTCGATTATTGGGATGGGACTGGGGCAGGGTCGTCCCTATCCCATCCCATCCCATGAACACCCTTACAAAAGAGAGTCGACGATATTTTATTTCATTAATTTATTCATGAAATATAAATGTATATTAATGACCTGATGTTTTTTTGATGTTTGATTGTTCACAACACATACTCTCAAAATGGAATAGGAAAATAAATATACATGTTCATATAATTTATTTTACTTTTCAATGATCTTCCTGTATTTTTATAGGGTCTTTATTATTTGATCTAGTAATTTTTAATATCTATAGAGTTTACGAAATTTCATTTATAAAAATACATGCTTATTGGTAATCTTTGTAACAAAAACAACAAACATATTATTCGAGTTGTACCCAAGAATACCCTTTTTAAGAAATATTTCTCAACCCTTTAGTAATTGAGAAAGCAGCATTCCTCATGATTAAAGAAATCCTTTTCCTAAGAACACAGGGTGGCAAAACATTGAAAGGTAAGAGAACTCAATAAGAGGACAAATGTTTTAGAGGAGAAGAGAGCGCTTCAAGAGCGGTTACTTTGAGCGCTTCATGATATATAATTATTTTTTTAATGTAAAATTTGGTTTGTTACAAAATATAAATAATATAAAAATTGAGACAGTGAATAATATATAATATATAATAATACAAAATTTAAGCATAAAATCAACTGAACCATATGAACAATTGTTAATTTCTTTTATAAAATAGCATAAAATATTCTTTGAGCAAAAATTTTCATTTCTGGAACATGAAGTCACTTTCAGAAATGCACATTAATCCTGAAATAATTTTCTATTATTTGTCTTCAATTATTTGATGCCTCTTGGTTTTTTTTTTTAATAATTACATTTGGCTCTTTATCCCTTAATTAACCAAAATTTAAGAAATTAAATAAAATTTCCTTTTAAGGTAGTTTCTAATTTTTACTTCTTTTGATCCTCAAATACGATACAAAGTATTAATCTCTATCTTTCATGAATTTTTAAAAATTTTCTAAAATTTTGAATATATTTTTTAACATTACTCTTATGGTTGGAAATTTTTTAAAGTTACTCTTTTACCCTAACTGTATTTGACTTTTACTAGGACATGCCAGATATTACATAATGAGCATTTCATCTTATTTATAAATCATTTTCGACATATTTTACAAGAATGAAGAAAAGTCTTAAAATTTATTAATGCTATCTTAAAATTTAGAATGTATTCACCTTTAGTCTTGTCAATATATATTTTAAAAAATTAAACAATATACATTAATATTTAATGATGGATAAAAAATGAAGCTGGTGATAAAAAAACATTAATGGTGCACCTTTTAATTGGGACAAAAAAAAAATTCTCCCTCTCTACCTTACAAATAAGATCAGTGAGGCATTCCAAAACTTGATGTTAGGTTTGACTAGAAAAGCCTGGTTTTTGTTTTTCTTGTTTTTTTATTTGAAGTTTTCTCTATGTAAAAAGAAATTAAAAAAGAAGAAGAAGAGGTAGGCTTTAGTTTGCAGTTTCCGCTGGGGCTTCTTTCTTCAACAACTGTCTGCATTCTTTTTAAGAGTTGATAATGATTTTTGGATTCTTTTTTTAAAAAATATTTAATTCATGTTTCTTATATTTATTATATTAAATTGTCCAGTCACGCACATGATTGGATTTGCATTGGGTGCTCATCAGTTTTGATGAGCACCCAACGCTCATCAGATCTGGACCGTCCAGATCTGATCTGGACAGTCCAGATTTAATTTTATTTTTATTTTTATTTTTTAAAATAATTATTTTAATAGGTATAGGATAAAAATAATGATAATCTCTTAACTATCATTCTTTAAAAATATAATTTTTTCTATTCTTAAATAATTATTTAAAAATATTAAATCTGGACTGTCCAGATTAGAGCTGGACAGCCCAGATTGCTCATCAGGTGATGAGCACTGAATGCGGGTGCCACATGATTATATGTCTGATACTTTTTATGAGAATTTAAAATTAAATTATAATATCTTAAAAACAAAATACACAATTTATACACGTATCTCTCGCTCTGAAATCTCCTACTTGTTTCCATTGAAGACCGGCGGCCAAAAGTTTATTCGCCTTTACTTTTACCCATTTTCCTACGAACCCAACTTCCTTCGGTCCGACACGTTCTTCTCCGTCAGAGTTGGATCTCACACTCTTTTGAAAGACTTTAATGCTTCAATCACCGCTGATGACGCTGGCGAAGAAACCATTGTACGAGAGTACTGCCTCAATATATATGGACCCAGTGAGGGGCTTATGATAACCTTCACGCCCAACCCATCTCATCAAAACGCTTATGCTTTCGTCAATGGTATTGAGGCTGTCTCTATGCTCGCCTTTCTTTATTACACAGACCCAAAAAATCTGCAAGGGATGATGCTAGATGGTGGAAACCTGCAGTATCCAGTTCAGAGCAGCACTGCTCTGGAGACTATTTACAGAGCTAATGTTGGCGGAAGTCAGATCGGTTCCGATGAAGACACAGGCATGTTTCGTTATTGGGAGCAGGATAATGCATACTTGGAGCGGGAGCGCCCATTTAGTGTATCCGCAGGTTTTCGTTTGCAGATAGATCACACAAATTATCCAAATTATACTGCACCAGGTAAAGTATACCTGACTGCTCGAAACGATGGGGTGAAGGAAAAGTCCAGATTTAACGTGACCTGGCAGTTTCCAGTGGACTCAGCGTTTCATTATATGGTGAGATTGCATTTTTGTGAGTTTGATGAAAAAATTCGCAACACTGGGGACAGAGTTTTTCAAATCTTCATAAATGATGCTTTGGTAGAGCATCTCGCCGATGTGATGATGTGGACTCAGAAATTATTAGTTCCTATCCACAAGGACTACGCGGTGTGGATGCCGGGTGACGGAAGGTTAAAGAAGCTGAATCTTTCAATTAAGTGCCTGTTTGGATCAACGATTAGAAAAACAGCTTATAGGAAAAGGAGCTTATGGAAAAGTGAAGTTAGTAAAAGTTAAATTGGATAAGCTAAATTGTGTTTGGATTGAAGTTCATAAAAGTTAGTTTGCAAAAGTGAGATTGGTAAAGGCTTGTTTGGATTATAGTTGAATAAAAGTAAGTTTGGCTGAAAAATTACCAAAATAGGTATGAGTTTTAATAAATAATAAAATATGATAAAAAATTGATTTCAAATAATACATTAAAATTAAAATAATTTAGTATGAAGAAATCAAATTTAATGAGTGGATTAAATTTTAAAATTTTAAAGAAATCATAAAAAATATTTTAAATATAAAGTGAAATATGAAAAAAAAAAACAAAGTTGAGATAATATAATGAAGAAGTGAAATTTAATGAGTGAATTAAAATTGAAACCTTTTGAGAAATCATAAAAAATATTTTAAATATAAAGTGAAACATGATAAAAAAAAATGAAGTGACATAAGACAATGAATTTAAATTAATTTAATATGAATAAGTGAAATTGATTAAGTGAATTAAATTTGAAAACAGTAGAGAAATGAAAAAAAATAAGGCAAATAAAAGTGAAACATAATTTGAATGGATAAAAATGTTTTAAACTCCAATTTGTAGTATTGCGACAAAGTGAAACGAAATAATAATATTACATAATTAATTAATTGACAAGCTATGGATAATTTGGTCTCTGATTGCATCACGGACGCGATTCATATGTGATGAAAACTGTGAATTGACATTTGAAGATGATGGTTGACTAGCTTCAGCTTGATCATGTTCGCCAACTACATTACCATCTTCAGCTTGTTGAAAATAGAAGTCAGAGCTTGAATGTCTCCTTATAAGGTTATGAATGGCCATTGTTGCACAGACTAAGTACACTTGTGTTTGGAAGTCGTAACTATGCATATTTCGTAGGATTTGAAATCTATTCTTTCAAACACCGAATGTTCTTTCTATTGTGCACCTTAAACTAGACTGATAATAATTAAAGACTTCGTTACTATTTCAGAATCCTACTTGTCGTCGGAGGTCCGGAAGGTGGTAGCGCTCACATCTGTATGGACCTAGATATCCATTTGATGTTGGATATCTCGCATCAACCAAGTAATATTTCCCTAACGATTCATGAAACAATTTGAGATATTATGAAATGAATAAAAATATGAAATAATTAAAAACATGCGTGATTGGAACATATAAACATATACTTGGAGGTATATGAGAGAAATTTAGAGATGAATTTGTAATAGCACTGTCAAATATACGAGCATCATGTGCAGATCCCTCCCATCCTACCTAGACAAAAGTAAAACACATATCCCAATCACATACAGCCATGACATTCTGTGATGGATTTCCCTTTCGGCCAATAAATTTATCTCATTTTGCAGTAGGGACAACACACGGTATGTGAGTACCATCAATTACTCCAATTGTGTCCTTAAAAAATGGATAATAACGTGGATCATTCTTAATTTTTCTATGAGTTCCACGAAATGTAGGATCTATGGGTCGAATAAGTTCACTTGATAGGCTAAGGCAAGCTTGCAGTACATTGTGAAAAGGTCTACTTACAGTTTTCCTTGAATGTTGAAATCGTTCCTGGATCATCCTATTACATTGTCCATGTGCAACCTTGTTTAAAAACATCGCAACCATTTCTTCAATTCCTACATACTTAGACTTTCGTAAACCATGTTCCTCCAATTTAGTACATAAGAGGTGGAAAATATTTTTATCCACTCTAAACATTTCAGGACATCGATCGTCATGCCCATTCATAATGCCTTGTACCCATAAATTTCCTATCTGCTCACTGGTTCTGCAGCGTTGTTTAAACATATACATTTCACAGTAATGACCAACCAATGCACCTACTGTTTCATATTGTGTTAATTCCTCATTAATTATGGATAACTGTCTTGAATGGTCATCTTCATTCCACTATGAATCATCATTCCAATCCCTCAAAGTATCTTCATTCCATAGTGAATCATCATTCCAATTAGCCATTTCTGGAATTAACCCTGTAACTATGATGACAACAAAGTGTAAGCATTATAAGGACTACACTAAACAAAGTTTAAATAATTTTCATACTGCAAACAGAAAAACCAAACACAGATGTCAAGTAGAAATTAGCATAAATATATTACATAGTCATTAATAAAGTTCCTACAACAGGTCACATTAGTTCAAGTTCAAATAGCAATTAGTTCAAGTTAACAAGTGTAGTAACAACAGTGAAACAACAAAGTCCTAAACTAAATCCTAATCTACAGGTCCCTTCCATGTGTCTGGGTCTTGTGCTGCCAGTATTAACCATGCTAACAACTTGCTTCTATCATGCATAAATCCCAAATAGGCTGGCCTAGCCCACCTCAACCACATAAGCATCTTGGCACATGCATAATATAGCTTATTGTTACAATTAAGCTCCTCAACGATAGTCAAGTGTGCCAAAACCTTGTCAACTATTTGGGGATCTTTAACCAATGCTACTGCTCGCTTGTCAGAAACAGCTGCTATAACACTAAGGCTATCAGAAATTTTTGTAGACGCAACAACTTTTTTCTTCTTCTTTGCATTAGAGGTCTTATCCCTCTTCCTCTTTCCATAGCTTCCTGAGCCACTTGGTCCAGTACTCGCAGGGTTGTTTAAGTTGCAACCAGCAAAGTCATCTGTAACCCCTGCACTAACTGTTAGATCAACACCAAAATTTTCATCCTCACTATCCCCTAACCCTTCGTGTTGGTCCAGCCCGACTATATAAACATCCTCCTCCCCTTTTGTGTCAGGTTGTGGAGCAAATGCTGGCTAAGGCTGTGACGCTGATGGTGCGTACATGTGGTCTCCCGAAGCCACAACATCTTTGAATATTTTCACAGATCTAATGCAAACATCAACCCCTAATGTCTAAATTTCTTGAAATTAGGGTCCACCTACATTAAGATAATTAGGCGGAATCAAGTAATGTCTGTATCGATATTCAAAATTAAAAGTCAACCAGTGCAAGTAGTTACCATTAATTTTCGTTGCCACCACTCATCGAAAGCCCTATTTGTTGCTGCATCATAACCAATGCCAGTCTCTCCAGATATAAGTTTATCCCACAACTTCCAATCTTCTCTTAATATGTCAAATCTATTCTTCAGTTATCTCTTGTCATAATTTTTCCCACTCCTTTCATTAAAACTCTGTTGAATTTTAGTCCAACCAGGTCCTGTAAATGACGATCCTTGTCGTTCCTTTTGCACTATTTGCTCAACACAAATATCAATAAAAAAATTTTGTTGTGTAAGGATCCCATGTCGCCTTTCCTTTATCAGAATCCATTTTTCTATCCAAAATAATATAAGTGTAAGACTAACTTATTAAGCAACCTAACAACCATTATTCGAAAAAATTTCACACATCAAAGCACAAATGATGTGATCCAAATATATAAATTCAATGAAAGCGCATTTAAATTACCAAAATATATATCAGTTCTGTTTTTTTTTCAAAAATCTTTTTCTCCTCATGGAATATGGCCGAAATAGGTGATGGAACAAAAGATAAACGGGGATAACACACTCTTTCTATCTTTGGCTTCCTCACTCTAATAGTTCAGTACTCTTCTTTACTAACTTCAGTTTGCATCTCTCACGAATGATTCTAATTTTTTAATGACCAGCATTGCCTATGCTACTGCTTCTTTGTTTTTTTCCTGTTACATGCTCATACCAACCATTGCTCATACCATGTTTTTTTCCATCAGATGCTCATGCAATGAAAAAAACGCGTGTTCAGCCCGACTCTAGTCTCTATTTTTTTTCCCAAAATAAACCTCCTCTCCTCATCAATTATGGCCGAAATAGGTGATGGAAGAGAAAACACAGAGGACACACGACTATTTACAAACCATTGTATTAACATAAGAGAAAAAATCCCAACAAGTTCAGTTTCTAAGAGCAGAATCCATACTTGAACAGATTACAATCCATCATGTTTAACTCTACAGAAAAGGAACCTGATCAAAAAAAAATCTACACAGAAGGAACCAGAAACGGTGACTTTGTAGTACCAGATAGATTAGCTCAACACAAACCAAGCTCGAATTAATTTGTACATCAGCTCAACTCCACTACAAATCTACAGGTCAGCCGTTACATGCAACCAGAGCAAGCTAGATGAAAAGAGAAAGATGAGAACAGAGAATCTGTATAGTATATACTAGATCGGCAATAATAGAGCCTGAGAAAGGCATATCGGACTGTGTTTTGCACTCTTCGGCCGAGATATACGCCGGCAACTCACTCCCAGTGCTCAGACGCCAGCCACCGCAGCTTCCGGGGAAGTCTTCAGATCTGACATGCCAACACCTTTGGATGACCGATGAAGCGCACAGAGATGCTTCCCCACCAGACCCAACACAACACTCACCTCACGTCAGCCAACGGAAAAAAAATGGCAGAGAGGCGACGGAGCTATAGCAACAGACTCGACAGCGTAGCTCTTCTCTCCAGCGGCGAAGCTCAGTTTTTCGAGTGGAGGCACAAAGAAAGACGGGAATGAAAATGAGGAAAGGCCTTCGATCAAAAAGAAAATGAGAGAAGGCAGAGGAAAGAAAGGAATAAAAAAATGGGGAGAGAAAATATTTTCATGGGAAATGAGCATCTGACAAAAAATAACGATCCATAAGCACGATTTCAACTTCGAAAAGCTTCTCTAGGTAGCTTAACAGGTCGGGCTTTCCAATCTGGCTTTTGGTGGATAAGTAGGATGGCCCAAATGCTGATCCAAACTACCTTCAAAATGCAATCGGCCTTATTTTAATTTTCCACCAGCTTTTGGCCCACGAAACACTCTCCCAAACAAAGCCACACCCAACTGGGAGAAGCACTTATAGAGATGTCTTATTGAATGGCATCGAAATTCTTAAAGTAAGTGACTTTAGAAACAGCGTCGCAAGTTCCAATCCCGATCCACCTCTTTCTCCCCCATTGCTTCCGAAGGCTCCTAACAAGAACCCACCAAAAATGAGACTCACTTCTATAATTGTGGGGTCAACTTTCGGCTTCATTGTGCTATCTCTCATCATTTTGCTGGCTTACTGTCCATTGGCTAGAGCTGTAACCAATCAAGGAAATCCACAGTTGGGACCAAAATCATTGTTGACGTCAAAAACAATCAAATCCTCAGTGTTGCCATATGATTTATGTCGTTACTTCTCAATAATCGTGGTAAGAGCAGCCACTAATAATTTCCATGATAGTTTAATTATAGGCGTTGGAGGGTTTGGTAATGTCTATAAAGGTCACATTGAGAACGGTTCAGTTCCTGTGGCAATCAAGCGTCTCAAACAAGGTTCACAACAGGGGCTTAAAGAGTTCGAAACTGAGATTGAAATGCTTTCTCAACTTCGTCACCATCATTTGGTATCTCTCATTGGTTACTGCAATGATGACAATGAGATGATCCTCATCTATGAGTTCATGGCTCGTGGGACCTTTCGTGAGCATCTTTATGATTCTGAAAACAAACCACTTTCTTGGAATCAAAGGCTGGAGATTTGCCTAGGTGCTGGACGAGGGCTTCATTATCTACATACAGGTGCAAAGCAAGCAATTATTCATCGTGACATCAAGTCGAAAAACATCTTAGTAGATGAGAATTGGATGGCCAAGATTTCGGACTCTGAACTGTCCAAACTGGGACCTGGGGGTATTTCTAGATCTAACATTAACATAAGCACATTAGTGAAAGGAAGCATTGGTTATATGGATCAAGAATACTACACATTGCAAATCTCGACGGATAAGTCAGACGTATTCTCATTTGGAGTTGTGTTGCTAAAGGCATTATGTGGAAGGCCTCCTATTCTCCGTGCAGTGGACAGGGAGTGGCAAAACCTTGTAGACTGGTTTCAAAGATTTGTTGATCAGAATGCCATTTATGAGAATGTGGATTCATTCATCAGAGAAAGTATAACGCCGAAGTGCTTAAAAGCATACACTGAGATTGCATTGAAATGTGTAGCTAAAAATGGGAATGAACAGCCATCCATGGGTGATGTGATGCTAGGCCTAGAATGTTTAATGGAGACAATGGACAAAGCAGAGAAGACAAAGCCTGGTGGGACTCTAAATGGGGACATTATTGTTGAAGAAGGATCAGCATTCAATGGGTGATGGACGTACCAGTTTTAACCTTTTTTTTTTTGGTTGATAGTACAAGTTGAAGCTTTTAAATCAATGTACATAGATATGAAACTCGTAAATAAGTACATACAATTTTGCATTCACCACTTTGTCGTTCATCAATTTTCAAGTTATTAATTGCATGCACGATTATTATACAGAAAAACATCGCTTTCTTTCCGGAGTCCAATTCCCCCCCCCCCAAAAAAAACAAACATTCCAAAGTTTATTGCATCTTCCAAGCAAGTTGCAAAGGGCAAATGTTAAACACATCAAATATTCAAATCAAACTAATGAATAGAATTCAAGAACATATTTATCTTAATTTGGTAAGAAGATGTGTACACTCCATTATCATCAACATTAAAAAAATGGTTTTCTTTTTCCTCTCATTTTGTTTCTACGGTAGCAAGTAAATGAAGAGATTACTGTTCGAGAAGGCATAGAGGAAGTGAAGCTTGATGTGGCCGAAATTGAAGGAAAGAGCAAGGAAAGGGTTCTGATCAGGCAAGTGACAAATGTGGAAGAAAGACAAGTAGGTTTCACAAGTAGAGATGGATGAAGGAGTGAATCAAACAGCAGCAAGTTGACAAAGTCAAGTAATGAAGATTCCTTCTTTAATTTGCTTTCTTCTAGGCGCGATGTTGATGAGATGAAGGTCCCAGATTATGGGTCCGCATGCTCATCGTTCGGGGATGGCCCCATTCTTTTTTAAAATTTTTATTTTTTATTCATTTGGAATATTCTTTAGCAATAGCTAACTTTTGGTATATTCAATACCCTAAATTGTTTTTCAGTAGTATCTAGTATCCTAATTTATTAATTTTTTGTATATTCAGCATTCTAAAATATTTTTTCAATAGTACCCAATATCCCAAATTAATGAATTTTTGATGAATCTAGCGTTTTAAAGCATTGTTTCAATAAAACCTAGTATTATAAACTAAATAATTTTTAACGCATCTATCATCTTAAAGTATTTTTTTCAGTAGCACTCACTAACTAAAAAAAAGTACTATAAATGCACTAAAAATTAAATTCATTTATGATATCGGGTGCTACCCAAAAAAATTCTATGGATGCATGATAAGTCTATATTTTATAATTAAATAGGTGTATATTTTGATTTATTTGGTTAAATTTATGGATATCTTATACCTGTTTAATTATCTTTTGTAGATTTTCCTCTCTTTTATCAATTACAGGATAAAAGATGATCTTGCATAAAATCTACTCAAATTTTTTATTATTTTTAATGCAGGAGACATAAAATTATTGAGAGAAGGAAATATCACAAATAAAAAGATAAAATAAAAGGAGAGCAACAATTGCAACAAATTTATTATGTATGTATATAATTGTATATATAGATATATTAAGAGGGTCAGAGGTGTGAAATTATCTGAAGCAAGGCAAATCATCATGATATAATATAATATATCGTATTGAAGAAGATATATGGATAAAAGGCGGTAGATTCAAGGGATTCAAGGGAGAGAAGACACAAAAGGAACTGGGGATAATTGGGGACAAGAGAGCAAGCATCAGAGAGCATTCCCAGAGGCAGCAACAAAACATTGTTTGCGACAACAAATCAGCGAAGTTACTACATTTGTTCATCCTGTGACAACAGCTAAGCAGAGGACCTCTATTGGACTCTTTGACAATTTATTCCTCTTTTCTTCTTCCTTTGTTCTGTCATGTTTGGGGATCTTAGAACAATACTGTTTATGGTTTATTTTATTATGAGTTTCTAAATTCCCCAGTTGGGGTAGGGATGTAGCCCAACTGGGAAGTTAGTTTTTATCAGTGTTGTTTTGCCTCTTTTTATGGCTTTTATGAATATATTTTGATTTTTATATCTATTTCTCTTATTCTTCATGTGGATTTTATGACTTGCCACCATTGAATCTAAATTATGGATGATCTTGATGGACTGGGAGATGAAGAGAGAACCTAGATTTAGAGAAGTAGACACAAATACCTAAGCTATGTATGGTTCTAGATATTTATGATGACTTAAGACGATAGCTTCAAGGTTTAATTGGTGTGGATGTCGTGGAAAAGAATTCAACTTTGATTAAACAGGGACTAATAATTTAGGAGAATATTAGGACACTTTAGGAATAGTTGTCACTATAATAAATTAAAGAGTCAATTCAAAGAATAGAAACTAGCAACCCTTAGGGTAAATCCTGAACCCCAACGCTTTGAGTGATCGATTTTCTCTTCTATTTGATTTTCTCTTGCTTTTAATTTATTATTTCATTATATATCATCAACCAATTCATCTATTCTCATTGTTACTTATTTGGATTAGTAAAAACACAACCTCACTGTGGGTACGACCCTAGATTACTCTAGGATTTTTACTACATCGAGCACATACATTTGCGGGAGCGATCAATGCACTAAATATCTATGGTTTAACTAGATTTTCATTAATATATATTAAAATTAATGAAATATTCATAACACATTTTCCATATATTTGGGGCTTAGCCGCTGGACATGCAGGGTTTGTATAATCATATAACAAATATTCGCGGCAAGAAAGTTATGAAGATTCTCTAACATATCCTTGTGTTTTCAAAATATAAATTAATGATTAAAAATCGTTCAAACTCCCGCATAATTCAAAACATAGTTAATTTAAAGAATACTGAATCTAAGATAAAAAATAGTTTTTTTTTTAATTCCAGTTTCTACCCAGTCAGCAAATACATGCAACTCATCGGTTAAAGATGCGTTGTTATGTATAAAGAAATTTGTAAAGGATGGATGTGGTATTTAATGGTGAAGGATGGATACTGATGACGGAAACATATATGATGCAACGTGTTAGAGCAGAAAAAGAGAAAGTAGGTTTCACGAGTAGTGATGAATCGAAGAGTGAATCAAACTGCAGCAACTTGACGAGGTCAAGCAGTGAGGATCATTCTTTGCTTCTTTTTGTTTTTTCCCTTTTTTCCGCTCCTGGGCGTGAGATCTTCTTAGAGTTAGATCTCCCAACAGTTCAATGAAATGAAGGTCACTGAGGTAGGCTATGGTTGTCTGATGATTTTAAGTTACATTCATTTCCGCATGTATGTGTGTTAAGAACGTTTTATAATTATATTTCTGATGCACCAAATAATTTCGTTATGTTATTCTCTTGTATCTGCATATTTGAGTAATTATTAGATGGAAGAAAAATTGTAATTATCTTTTCCTTATATTATTTGTTACTGCCAGGAATACAGAAAACATAATAAAAATAAAATAAAATTCATTTTTATTAAAAATTTTATTGATCTTTTTTTTTTTCAAAACAAAGCATCCTGCTTATTCTGTACAAGTGTATAGATGATAATTGGCCTCACCAAGACTGATTTTTCATCATTTTATACATATAGTTCAATTGGGGTCGCATCTTTCACTGTAATTCCAAATTTCATCTTCCACTGTAAACTCGCCACGCGTGGAATATATGCCAAATCTATATATCTTTGGAGGTTTCACTATCTCCAAATCCATCACACCTTCCAAGAAAGTGGCAGAGCACGAGCTAGATGCAATGTATTGAGAAACGAGTGGCGATGAATATTTCGAATTTGAGATTATCCGAAAAAGAGAATGTAATACCTAGGGACTTCTAGGTCTTCCATATGGACGGAGGTGACAGATTAAATTGATATTGCTTGACAAATTCCATGGAATGCCCAAACTTGAAGGCAAAGGGCTCTATCGAGAAATGGGACAAACGTGGAACAATATGTGAAGTGGTTTTGAGGCGTCCGCATTCTATGCTGATCAGCCTATCGAGCACGACGTGCTCAACACTCAAAACACAAACGTTTTGAGTGCTAAGCAGCGTCGGATCTTTCTCTTTTTTTTTGTTGCTTTTTTCCTTCTTATTCATCACAAAAAAATTATATATTGCCTCATATTCTTAATATAAAAGTTTATTTAACTTTTATTTTGATTCTAAATACAAGATCCTAATCTAATTTGTCTCTCATATTTATTTATTTTTCTCCAAAATAATCGTTATAATAATGGTAATTTTAGCCAATACACTTAATTAGTAAGGATATTTTAGAAAAAAATAACACATATTGATTACAAATAATTAATTTAACTAGTTTTCTTAATCTACTTAAATTAATCAACTAGCGCTTATATTAAGGATCGAAGGTAGTATATATTAAAATTATTTTTGTTTTAAGTTTCATCCAATATTCTAAAATATTTTTTTTATGTGTATTTAGTAAAAATACTGGATGTATATGAAAAAATATTTGAAAGCGTTGGATAAATCACAAAATATTTGAGGATACTAGACCCATCTGACAAAATATTTCAAAATGATGAATGAATCAAAAAATATCTCTAAGGATGCTGAACTTGCCTAAAAAATAATTTAGGGTGTTGGATAATTGCACCAAAAAAAATTTTAAGAAATGGGACACATCTAAAAAAATTTCAACGTGCTAGATAAAATATAATATTTTAAGAAAATGAACATACTTGAAAAAACTTTAAAGTACTAATGAAACTTAAACCAAAAATAATTTTAAATGCATTTTTTTTAATAAGGAAGGTAAAAAAAGGTCGAAAGCCAAAAAAAAAAAAAAAAAAGCAACGCCGTCGTCACTCAAAACGCCAGTGTTTTGAGTGCAGAGCAGCACAGAATGCGGATGCTAGTTTAGAGTGTTTGCAGCAATGTTTGAGCCTCTCAAACATGCCCTGAAAAATGTAGAATGTGCTTATTATGTCGTTTGTACGTGAAGTGATGTTTGGATTCATCATGAAAGCAAATGAGCTTCTTTAAAAAAGGCCACACAAAAGTTAGGGTGTGTTTAGATTAGTGGTGATAAAATTAATTTTTATTTCATCTAATTTTTTTAAATATGAGTTATGTCAAAAATCAATTAGTGTAATGTCATTTATATTTGAATTGATTTTTATAAAAGTTAGTTTGATAAATTGAAATTTGTGTGGATAAATAATGAAAAGATAAGTTTAGATATACAATGACTAAAAATTATATCTTTTTTTTTTAACTAATTTGCATAGCTTATAAATTGATTTTTCATCTAGTGATATGCATAAATATTTAGAGAGATCATGTAACATATGATATAATTAAGTAATTTATTTAGCTTTCTTAATCTCTTCAAATTAGTCCACTAAATCTTATACTAAAGACCTGAGATAATATATCATATGTATATAATTTAATAAATTTAAGCAAAAACAATATATTAAAAATAATTAAATTATTACTTAAAAAAGCATCAAATTATTGGATTAAGGTAGCTAGGGCCCACTTAAATACATTGATCTTTCCTTTTATCCTCATTTGCTTTCTCTCTCCATGGTAGCAACTCAAAAAGCTCAAAATTTGAGCATTCCACGGCAGCTAACTTTTCAAGCAAAAATTATTTAGACAAAAAACCTACCCAAACAATATAAAAACTCCAATTGATCCACAAACCTCAGTTTTATCAATTTCAATTAGAGCCGGTAAGGCTCAACCCGCCAAACCGTCATAACGTGGCGAGTTGGATTAAAAAAATAGAGACCATTTTGATGCTGTGTAAAAAAAGTTTTTAAAAAAGGATGAAAGTTGGCAGGTACTTCTTGGCGGGGTGGGCTGGCAAAATATGGCCCGTAGCCAGCGGGCGGCTCGTTTTACCACCTCTAATTCCAATGCACGTTTGTTTCCTCCAACGGAGATCCAAACATGTGATTAAAAATTTGAGCTTTGTCCATGCATAGCGTGGAGAAAGAAAACAATGAAGATGAAAAGAAAGATAAATGTATTTAAGTGAGCTCTATCTTGACTCAATAATTTAATGTTTTTTCTTTAATAAAATTAACTAATACTACTTCCAATCCTTAATATAAGATCCTATTTGACTTTTATTTTGGTCCTAAATATCATATCCCAATCCACCTTATCTCTCATATTTATGTATTTTTTTCCAAAGTAGTCTTTCTAATAATTATAGTTCTAGCCAATATAGTTGATTAGTAAGGATATTTTAGGAAAGACAACACATATTTATTACAAATAACTAACTTAACTTCTTTCCTTAATCTCCTCAAATTAGTCAATTGGGTCTTATAATTAGGAACGGAGGTAGTAAAATTTAATTATTTTAATTTAACATTTTCCTAAAATTTATCAAATTGTATACTTTTGATATACTACTTTTATTGCTTAATATAAGATTCCAATAGGCTAATATGAACAAATGAAAAAAACTAAATTAATTATATTAAATGTTACATTATCTATCTAAAATACTTATATACATCATTAGATTACATGTTCGTTTATAAGTCATTTCAAAACTTATGTCTTTTTTTAAATTTTTAGTTATTTTATACCTAAACTTATTTTTTGTTATCCATTCAAACAAGTTTAAATTTATCCAACTCACCTTTATAAAAATTAATGATATTATATTAACTGATTTTTATCTTACATTTGTTTGCAAAAATCAGATTAAAGGCGTTTGGCTTTTCTCCGCTGCCCATCCTTTGCCTCCAACCACGTCGTTTCCCACGTAATCTCCGCCGCTTCTTGGTTTTTTATTGCTAAAGTAAAATCTGAACGCCGAACTTCACCAAGTGCATTTGGTAATAAAATAAGTAAAAGCTGTACGCCGCGAGTTACTGACTGGTATGCTTTCATGTAAAAACTAAATGATTTATTTATAAAAATTAAAAAAATTAATTAGATTAATTTTTTATAAAAAATATGTGTTGATTATTTTAAAATCATTACCTTTAAAATCATCATTTGCGTTACAATTCCTTTGACAAAAGCACATTTACTTGATGTATTTAATGGGAATAATTTTAAAAAATTGTAAATTTAAAAGACAAAATCTTTTAAGTTGTTATGAATCAACCCACATATTTTGATAAATAATTAACCTAATTAATTCTTTCACTGTTTATAAATAGTGATCTGGCTCTTATATTAAATACTAAAATTGGTAATATATACTACTTCCTCTGATCGTTATTATAAGAGCACTTATAGAAGAAATTTTTAGTCATTTCTATAAGACCCTATGATAGTTTCAATAAGCATTAAATGTTTTATATATATATATATGTGCTCATATTTAATAAGGATAATGAGAAAATAGAAATTAATATAATGTTAGAATTTAGTGATACATACATATATACTTTTAACAAATAAAAGTATATATATATGCTCATACATTTAGTGCTCATATATATGCTCATATATAAAATTTGACTGAAATATCTAAATCCAAATTAAGACTTACACTTTTAACAAATTCCTAATGAGGCCATGAGGCCTCATTTAGAATTTTTGAATATTTCAAATGACTAAAATGCCTCCCTTTAAATAAAAATAAAAATTAATTATTTTACCCCTTCCAAGTGATCTCTCATCTCTTATGATTGTTTTGTAGGAGCAAAAAATACAGTGATTTTATAGGGTTTAAAATTTGTATGTACCACTAAAAGCTTCAAAAATATTCTAATAAAACATTTTAAATTACAACATAAATAGCCTGGAAATAAATTTTTTTATTTTTGTTGATAAATATTTATTTTAATATTTTAAAATATCTTAATTACAAGAAATATTTAATACTATGTTCTCATAATTTCGTTAGTTTTATTTACTTAAGCGAATTCAACCCAAAAAGGTTATTTATAATAACTTAGTCTTAAAAAATTTTTGCAATTAAAATATTTTAAAATTTTAAAATAAATATTTATCAACAGAAAATTAAAAAAATTATTTCAAGGTTATTTATGTTGTAATTTAAAATGTTTTATTAGAATAATTTTGTTTATATATACAAATTTTAAATACCGTAAAATTACGTATATGTGTTTTAGTCCCAAAAAATAATCATAAGAGATGAGAGACAACTTAGAAGGGTAGAATAATTAAATTTTCTTTTTAATTAATGAGGGACATTATGGTTATTTAACAACATTCAAAAATTCCTAATGAGGCCTCATAGCCTAATTAGAAAATTATTAAAAGTTAGGCCTTTATTTGGACTTAGGTATTTTAGCTTGATTTTATTGGGATTCTTCCTATTAAAAAGTACTTAAATTTTAGGACAAATTTAATAATTAATAATTAGTTAACAGTCTCTTATAATAAAAATAAGAGGGAATATATAACTATTATTAATTATTTACATTTGTATTATTACATTTTTAATTAATATGATTCTTTTTATATGACCCTATGATAGTTTTAATGAGCATTGCATTTTTTTTAATATATGCTCATTTAATATGTGCAATACAAAAGTAGAAATTAATATGATATTGGAATTTAGTATAGTTAATGAGGATAACATTGAAAATCACTTAAATTTTAGGACACATTTAATGCATTCAACCATTTTTATTAGTACGTAACTATTATTAATTATTTACATTGTTATTGTTACGTTTTTAATTAATATGACAGTGCTTGGCATTTCAGTGAGTAACTCATGGAGTGCAGCTTTTTCTTATATTATTACCAAATCACCAAATGCATTTGGTGAAGTTCAGTGCTCAGATTTTAGCAGTGAAAACACGAGGCAGCGGAGATTACACAGGAAACGACATCGTTGGAGGCAAAGGATGGGCAGCGGGCAGAAGCCAAACGATCTTTTAAGAGTCCATAGTTCTTTCTGTTATTATTTTTTTCAAAATATAATTTTGTTATTGGGTATTCTGAAAAATAAAAACCTTTGTATACGGATACTCAAATTATATTAGATAATAACATTTGTAATTTATAAATAATTTTCAGGCACAGCAGTCAACTCATTCAACAATGGCAACTCCCACGTCGGGGGAAAAAATATCGTTGGCAAAAAAAGGGGGGAAATCCAAAAATCTTTTTTTTTTTTTGCCAGGAAAAAACCATTATCAACCCTTCAAAAGAAAACAAATAGTTGTAGGACTAACCTCGTGTGTAACTGTGGGTATTTTGACCTAGGTTATAATGACTTGATAATTTCATTAAAAAAAATAGTTGTGGAAGAAATCCACCACCGTAGAAACTTCAAATTATAATATACCCCTTCCAGTCTTATCTCCTTTTCTTAATATAAAAATCAGATAATTAATTTATAAATATTAAAAAGTTAACTAAGTTAATTATCGATAACAAATATGTCTTAATTTCTTACAACTATCATATTTAATCATGTGTATTAAAACTGACTCTTTATTGGGAGTCCCCTTAAGATGTGTGGTCAATAGCGATATTTTAGGCAAAAAATTATAAATTTTGGGAGGCATAGTAAATTAGGATCTTATATTTAGTACTAAAGTGAACCCTATATCTAACTATTTTTATGTTAATTATTTGCCCCATTTGTATTCTTTTATGTTATTTAATTTTTAAAATATGTATATTTAATAAGGGTAAATTTGAAAGCTTATTAATTTTTTAGAAAAATTAATCTTTTAGTTATTCAACTATTAATTCAGTTATAATCCAATCTCTTAACTATAACTTAGTACAACTTAGCCTCTGGACTATTAATTTATTTATAACTCAATTCTTTATCTTTTCACTTTTTGTAGGATTATTTAGAACTCATTTTTTTAGTCATCTTAGATGGCATTAATAGCTTCCAACTCAAGTCCATAAGAATTTTTTGAATAAAATTTAAGCAAAAAATGAAGAACCGTAGAGAACGACAAACGGGGGAAAAAAAGAATGTGCACAAGTGGGGAGAAGAGATATTGCTATTTGCTAGAGACCGTCAGGTAGGGAAGGTAGTGGTGGGACCGTTATTTGAGGTGACCTGGAATCCCGTTGAAGGCAAGCGAAGACCACATAACAGGACAAGTATTATTTTCGCCGAGACTGAGCTTTTGATTTCGCCGAGGAGGGGAATCTTGAGTTTCAGATTATGGACTATCCGCACTGCTCACCGAACAAATGAGATGGTTCCATCTTCATGATTATATCTAACTACGTTTCTTCTCCCTTTCAGTGGCTATTCTTTTCGCCTCTGCAACTTTCTTATTGGCCCTGTTTGTCCGTCCTCTCCGTCTTCCTTTCTTGCTTAAATTTTATTTGAAAAAACTTCTCATGTTGTTGAGTTGGAAGCAACTTATGCCATATAGGATGACTAAAAAATGAGCTATAAATAAGAAATAATCTCACAGAAAATGCCTTTTGAATTTTCAAATTTCAAATCATTCTTATTTACTATACTTTAATAGCAATTCATTACACTTAAAAAGTAAATGACAATACATTTTTATAGTAATTTCTGGTTTACGATTTTGAAATTCAAGAGGTTTTTTTTTTATTTTTGTTATAGATAATAAAGGCAATACTACAAAAAATGAAAAGATAAAGGGAATGAGTTATTAAATAAATTAAAAGTTTAGGTATCAAGTAGCTAAAAGATTGATAGGGTGTTTGGATAGAAACTAAACCATTAAAAGTAATTTTATAGTATACAAAGTAAATATGCAAAGAAATTTGTCTTAATTTACGAAAAAATACTCTTTAAAAACACTTTTATTTGATACCAAACACCCCTTGAATTATAAGTGAATTAATGGTTGAACGATTAAAAAGATTTAGGTTTCCTAAATTTTTAGATAGAGCTAATAAATTTTAAAATTTTTCTCAATTTCAATAAAATATAATAGGAAGGCTAAAATCGAGAAAAACCCCCTCAAACTTTGGTTCAATTGCATATAATCTTCTGACATTTTGAAGTTTAAATTTAATTTCCCCTTACATTTTAATTTTAGTCATCAAGCCTCTTACTGTTAATTTTGCCATAAATTACTAATAGAGATTGCTGTGTCAAATTAATGAGGATGACATAGCATCCTACATGTCATTTCTCTCAATGGATAATTTTATGATAATTATATATTTTTCACACAAGGGTTAAAACGTCATCTTAGGATTAACAAACAAACCCTCGGCTCTTTTGCATCTCCTTGCGGCAGGCTAACATGAATAAAAAGTTCTATGTTGGCCACTGATTCCTGTGAGCACCTTCTCATGATCTCAAACATATCTCCTCACTTTCTGTTATTATTAATCTCCATAAACTTGAACCAAAAGCAACATAATAGTAGTTAACACTGGCCGATCACCAATCAAGCAATAACAGAGCTGATGTACTCCACGGAAACTTCCACTTCTTCTTATATGTGTATTTGATCCACTGAATACCTCTTGTTTTTTATTTGGGAAAAAGACAGAAAAATGCACCTTTAATTTCATAAACCCAGAAACGTCCGCTGAATTCAGGAAATCCCATTTTGGTACCATGAGACCAAATTGGGATTAATATGTGAAAGGAAAAGACCACATTGCCCTTCATTTTAAATATTATTTTTAAAATATCACAGCCCTACTGGCCGGCCGGTCACCGGATCTCCGGCGGCGACGGTCACCGGAGCTCCGGTGACCAGCCGACAATTGGTCACCGGAGCTCCGTCGGTCGGAATTTTTTTTTTGAAAATTTTTACAACTTCAATATAACGGTTAACAACTTTTGTAATGCGATTAACAACTTCAGTATAACAATTAACAACAGTTTTTCTGGGAAATTCAACAAACTCCGGCTACCGGAAACAATTATTTTGAAAATTTTTACAACTTCAATATAACCGTTAACAACTTTTGTAATGCCATTCACAACTTCAATATAGCAATTAACAACAGGTTTTCTGGGAAATTCAATAAACTCCGGCGACCGGAAACAATTTTTTTGAAAATTTTTACAACTTCAATATAACGGTTAACAACTTTTGTACTGCTATTAACAACTTCAATATAGCAATTAACAACAACAAACTCAGGCGACCGGAAATAATTTTTTTGAAAATTTTTACAACTTCAATATAACAATTAACAACTTTTGTAAGCCTATTAACAACTTCAATATAGTGGTTAACAACAGGTTTTTGAGTTTGTTAAAGGCATTACTGAAGTTATAAAAATGTCACTTTTTGAATTTAAAAACTTGTTGTTAACTGCTATATCAAAGTTGTTAACCGTTATATTGGAGTTGTAAAAATTTTCAAAAAAACGTAATTGTTAACGTTATACTAAAGTTGAAAATTTTTACAACTTCAATATAACGATTAACAACTTTTATAATGCTATTAACAACTTCAATATAGCAATTAACAACAAGTTTTCTGGGAAATTTAACAAACTCCGGCGACCGGAAATAATTTTTTTGAAAATTTTTACAACTTCAATATAGCGGTTAACAACTTTTGTAAGCCTATTAACAACTTCAGTATAGCGGTTAACAACAGGTTTTTGAGTTTGTTAAAAGCATTACTGAAGTTATAAAAATGTCACTTTTTGAATTTAAAAACTTGTTGTTAACTGCTATATCAAAGTTGTTAACCGTTATATTGGAGTTGTAAAAATTTTCAAAAAAACGTAATTGTTAACGTTATACTGAAGTTGAAAATTTTTACAACTTCAATATAACGATTACGGATGAGGAATCCTATGAGAATTCTAAAAGTTAGAGGTTATGGGCATCCACTCATGTAATATTCGTAAAATTTATTAAAATTAAATCTTAATTTCAGCATAAACTAAAAGCTCGCAAATGAAAATTGGAAAAATTACAATAAGATCCCACCCAAAAAAGTTAAATACAAAAAATCCCTTAAAATTAACAAATTATTCTAAAATCCCAAGAGATCTCATTGCAAAAAAATTTTATTTGTTTAATTGCCAAATTATCCTTTTTTTTAAGTTTGCATTGACAACTCAAAGAGCAATCGTTAACAACTTAAGATGTAAGAATTAACAACTATTGTGGCAGATATTGACAATTAAGGGTGGAAACAAATCAAGCCAAGACAGGCTTTACTCTTAACAGGCCAGGCCTGTTTTGTAGCCTATTGGCTTGAGCCTGGCCTGTGGCCTGTTACAGGCTTATCTTTCAGCCTGCGCCTGGCCTGGCCTGGCCTGAAGCCTGTTAAAAAGCCTATTTTTAAAAAAAATTCAAATTACAATAATTTTTTTTAGAAAAAAGCTAAAATTAAAAAAAGTATACAAAATAATTAATTTTTTAGTTTTGTCTTTTATTTAAATTTTAGTATCATAGGTACTGTTTTAAATCTTAATTACATTTTATAAGGATATTATTGAAAACTAATTCTAATTGTATGTTAAAATTTGGGACAAAACTGTGTTTAAGTACAAAAAAAAAATTAAGACAAATAAATAAAGAAAAAAACTATTAATTTTACAATGAATAAAGAGAGTATCATAATTTAATTAATATAATACATAGGTTAATTAATCTATCATTCTTGGAACAAAAATTTTCTTTCCTATTTTATTTATATTTTTAAGATTTAAAGATCATATTATTTATTGATATTTTTATTTTAAATTATATTTTTACCTTTACTTGTCAACTAAACTTTAAAATCTAAAGAAGAACTAAGCTATTAACTATATATTAAAATTAAAAAATAAATTAAAAGTGCACATTAACAATACTTTTAACTAATTTTTTTATATATTATAATTATAAATTTCTAACAGGCTCAGACCGGCCTAATAGGCTTAATAGGCCTTTTAGAGAGCCATTGCCTAGCCTGTTAACTTAAACAAGCCTTCAAACATGCCTGAGCTTGTCTCTTTTGAAAAACAGGCTAGGCCAGGCCGTAGATCCCTGACAGGCCGCTGGCCTATTTCCACCCCTATTGACAACATATTTTCTCATGACATTACAAAATGTGATGCATGAGTTGTCAATACCTATTGCGATAATTATTAATCCTTACACCTTAAATTGTGAATGACTGCTCTTTCAATTCTCAATGTAAACTTAAAAAAAAAAGACAATTTAGTAATTAAACAAATAAATTCTCTTGCAATGATGTCTCTTGGGATTTCAGAATAATTTGATGATTTTAATAGACATTTTTGTATTTAATTCTCTTGAATGGGACTTTGTTGCAATTTTCTCGCAAAAATTTTCTATTGAGGAAATTTTTTCTATTTATTTTCACTAAAATTGATTCTCCCAGTCAAAGAGGTTTTTGGATACACGAGGCTTCCTCAAAAAAAAAAAAAATCAGTTGTGTTCTGTTTAAAAGAGGAAAGAGAGAAAAAGAGAAGACTAATGGGAAAGGACGAATGGCAATGCTCATGTGGAAGAGAGAAGAAAGAGGGAGAGAGGAAGAAAAAAAATTAAAAAATTTTCATTAAGTCATGAGAAAAAAACAAATAAAAAAAATTGATATGCGTAATTTTATTTATACTATATTTTTTTAAAACTTGTTCACGCAAATCATGAACTTTTACTCTGACAGTTATTTTTTTTTAAGTTAAAAAAAAAAACCCCCGCTCAGGCCATGAACGCGTTTAGCTATACCCATTTTAATTTTTAGCAAAAATTACAACTAAGTACCCAATTTCAGCAACTTTCCTGGCTATTGAATTGCGGAGCAAATTACTGTTAATGACCCGATCTCATCATATCTATTACGTATTTTCTTTTAGTCTGCATCCTCTTCTAAATAGAATAAATATAAGCAGATTTTATAGAAAAAATATTTTTTTATCTTGATACTTAAATTTTGAAATATATATATAAATAAATTAAATAAACATAAAATATTTAAAGCTTAATAGGCTCACAAATTTTATGAAACATTTAAATAAAAATATTAATAATTTTAAGTTCTTTAAATCAATTAAAATAATTTAATAAAGAAACACTAAAGTAGTAATTTTCTTATTTTTCTCCAATACCTATTCTTACCTATTTCATTTTTGTTCTTTGCTGAATTATTTAAGGTAACGTGACACTCTCACTATGAAAAAAGGCCCTAGTAACATGACATTCTCACTATGATAGTTTTAAGTGTTCGTTTATTAAATTATTTTAAGTGATTTTAAGAACTTAAAGTTTTTTATATTTTTATGTAGCTATTTCATAAAATTTGTGAACCTATTAAGTTTTAAATATTTTATGTTTATTTAATTTATTTATATATTTTCTCCTAAATTTAAGCACCAAGATAAAAAGAAAATTTTTTTTATAGGATCTACTTATATTTATTCTATTTAAAAGAAGATATAGAGTAAAAGAAAATAAGCAATAGATATGATGAGATGGGGTTATTAACTGTAATTTGCTCAACAATTCAAAAGGCCGGGAGACAGGACGAAAGCCGATGGAATTGGGCATTTAGTTGTAACTTTGGTTGAAAATAAAAATGGAAATAGTTGAATTCATTCACGGCTTGAGCGAGTTTTATTTTTTTACGTAAAAAAATTGCTGTTAGAGTAAAAGTTCATTATGACATGAACGAGTTTTAAAAAGATGTAATATATGGGTAAATAGTTCCCACGGTATAGCATTTGGGTAATTATTTTTATTGTTTATAGTGTTTTGATAAAATTGCCTTTTTAGAGAAAAAGATAATAAAATACCCTAAAAATTAAAGGATAAATCAATGTGGATGAATTTTAAAATTTATAATTCAGACCCCTTGTACCATTTTAGAATTTTTAAATCTTATAAAATTACACAAATATCCTTTATTATTATTATTTTTTAAATATTGCCACCTCATCATTTCTAGTTGTTAGAGCTCCGGCGCTAGCGACCCTACCTATGGCCAATCGCCAGAGCTTCAATGACATGTTCTCAGAGTTCTAGTGACTACTCTTTCTTATATATTGACTACTCTTTTTTAGTTATTGGCTACATTTGACTTTAGAACTCTGATTACTACTCTTGTTTAGCTATTGATTACTCTAGTACTGCAATTAACTACTTTCATTTTTAAAATTTTGATGATTACTCTTGTTTAGTTATTGACTACTCTAGTTTCATTATTGACTACCTTTATTCCAAAAATATAAAAAATGTAGTAAGTATTGCTGGAGATCTAGTGACTACTTTTTGTTTAGTTATCCACTACTCTTGTGTAGTCAATTGCTATGTAAAAGTAGTCACAAGAATTTTGAAAACAAAAGTAGTCAACAGTTAAATTAGAATAGTTAATAGCTATAAGAAAATAGTCACTAAGAATAAAAATTATGTTGTCATTTCACAATATTTTAAAATTTCTAAATAATATAAGGAGTCTAATTTGGGATTTTGACATTCACCTACTCTAATTTGAAGATATTTTAGTGTCCTTTTTCCTATTTTTTTAAATGAGTGCTCATTAGAAATTATATATTATTTTTATCATTCAAATATGAATATTTTAAAGCATTTTAATTAAATTAAATTATTTTAATTGCTGGTTTGATCTCAAGTTGATCTCAAGTTGACCTATTAATTCTTGAACTAGTGTCTCAACCGGTTTATGACTAGTCCACTTTTTTCAACTTTGTTTTTTTTTTCTTTTTTTAGAATTGAAGTCATATTATACTGAATGGAGATGCCATGTCATCTTGTATATCTCAAGTGACAATTTTTGTTAGTAACTTAATGGCAAAATTAACGACAGAGGGTTCAATGTCTAAAATTAAAATGTGAAGAAGGTTACATGAAACTGACTTAAAATTTAGGAGAGTTTTATATATTCTAGTCAATTAGAAATAACTTATAAATAGAATGGAGGTAATGATTGTGCAATATTTGTTATGCCAACATAAAGGTTAAATATGTGAGTGAAGATTGGCCAAGCACTTTAATCTTAAAGCTTCTAACTCAATTGAGATTAGCCTCAAATTTAAAATGACTTGATGGTACTCTGAGTTATATCCAAAAAAAAAAAAAGGATTGGACATGGGCTAAATTTTCCGGCCAAACAATAACCTCTAGATATTTTTATGGAAAAATGACCAAAAAATGACTGTTGAAATTTGAAATGACAAAACGGGCATGCGAATATATGAAATGATCAAATGGGCATAAGGTATCAATCTAAAATTTTGACAATTCGGTAGAAAGACTAAAATGTCTTGAACCTCTCTGAAGACATGAACAAGTGGTAACTCTCAATGCAAAGGTTGTAATTCACATTACAAATATTGTCATTGTCATTACTAGGATAGTGAAATTGGCTCCAAATACATGTTACTTGGGTCTGAAAGAAACAAGTTGTAAATGGCAATAGCAAAATGGTAACTCTCATTACGAAAGTTGTAATTCACATTACAAATGTTGTCATTATCATTATCGGGGTAGTGAAATTGGCTCCAAATACATATTACTTGGGTTTGAAATAAACGAGTTGCAAATAGCAATAGCGAGACGGTAACTCTCATTAAAAAAGTTATAATTCACATTATAAATGTTGTCATTATTATTACCAGGGTAGTGAAATTGGTTCCAAATACATGTTATTTGTGTTTGAAAGAAACGAGTTGCAAATAATAATAGCAAGATGGTAACTCTCATTACGAAAATTGTAATTCACATTACAAATATTGTCAATATCATTACTGAAATAGTGAAATTGGCTCCAAATACATGTTAGGGGCATTTTAGTCTTTCTACCGAATTGTCAAAATTCTCAATTGATACCTCATGTCCATTTAGTCATTTCATATATTAGCTGCCCATTTTGTCATTTCAAATTTCAACAGTCCTTTTTTGGTCTTTTTTCCTATTTTTATTGAATTTTCAAGAAAATTAGTTCTTATTTTTCAAAAATTAGATTTAAAATGATTGACTTCATTTTTGGGGAAATAATCCTCTCCATATACTCTTTAAATTCCAAAAATAATAATTCATAATTTTTACTTAACTTTTCTAAACCTTTATATAATTTTAATAATTATATTCACATTTATCTCTTTAAAATTTCACCCAAAAATAGGTATTTTAGCCAAGTAAATTCTTTATTTTAAATAATTTCTCCCGGCCTTAAAAATATCCTGGATATCCCTTTTCTATTTTTCAGGAATTTTGATTGAATTTTCTCAAATTTTCGGGAATTGTTTCATAATTACACTTTTGGCCTAATATGTTTCTTATTTATGCTTGTGTCCCTAAACTTCTCTCATAATTACATCATTTGGCCCAATTATTTTTCCCCTCCTATTTTGGCTTACATGTTCTCTAAATTCCTGCTTTCCCTCGATTAGTTCGTGCATATTATGTTTCCTCTTTTTTTCCATACTTAATCATTATGTTAAAAGAAAAATCCTAAAAAAACAATTTAAAATTGCTAAATTTTATTTAAAATTTTTTTGTCAAAATGAAATATCTACAAGTAAAGTATTATCAAAACCTATTAAAGTTTAAGAACCAAAATTAATTTAAAATTTATTAATTTTAATTTTTTTTGTGAGATTCTCCTTCTATAAAACTACCGGACACGACATATGTTTATATAAAAAGATTACTATGCTTGTATATTCTTTGCATATATTGAAACTAAAAAAAAAAAATATTGCGAGACACACACATATATATAGCTGTATATTTGAAGTCATCTGAAAATAATAATGACGCTGGTGATGATGAAGTAATTTCCAAAAGATCAGCCAATATGAAGCTACCTTCTCGGCATTGCATTTGTTTGGCGATTACCAGGATGGCTTCTTCGCTGTAACTAATGTGAGAGCAGCTTGAACGAGAACGTGTCTTCAGCATGACTAACCCATCAACTATGACAACGTTTCTCCTCTTACTCTTCCAAATCCTTTTCACCATCTGCGCATCCTACACTCCTGCTGATCATTTCGCAGTCAACTGCGGTAGCTCAGGCAATTTTCCCTCTTCAGATGGCCGGAACTGGACTGGAGACAAAGACTCTGGATGATTCTCTCTCATCGAACACTCCACCGCCGACAACTCATCAGTGAGCATCAACCAACTTGGCAAAACAATCCCTTACAACACCGTTCGCCTCTCGCTCAAAATTCTCCTACTGGTTTCATGTGAAAACCGATGGCCAGAAGTTTATTGGCCTTTATTTCTACAGCGATGACTTCCTTCGTGCCGACTCTTTCTTCTCCGTCAGAGCAGGAGCTCACACTCTTTTGCAAGACTTCAATGCTTCAACCATCGCTGATGTCGCTGGCCAAGAAACCATTTTACGAGAGTATTGCGTCAACGTTGTTGACCCCGGTGAGGGGCTTACCATAACCTTCATGCCCAACGGATCTCATCCAAAAGCCTATGCTTTTGTCAACAGCATCGAGGTTGTCTCTATGCCCACCTTTCTTTACTACACCAAACCTGATGACCAACAGTCTATGATTGTATATGATGGTACCATGCAGTTTCCGGTCCAGAACGACAGTGCTCTGGAGACTGCGTACAGAATTAATGTTGGCGAACGTCATATTTCTCCCGATAAAGACGCAGGCATCTTTCGCTATTCGGACCAACATAATGACTACTTGGAGAGGGAGCGACCGCTAAGTGTTTCAGCAGGTTTTGGTTCATTACATCCAGTTTACAGAGATGATCAGAATTATTTTGCACCTGATGAAGTATACATGACTGCCAGAAATTATGGGATGAAAGAAACGTCCAAATTTAATGTGACCTGGGAATTTGAAGTTCACTCAGAGTTTTTTTATATGGTGAGATTGCATTTTTGCGAGTTTGATCAACACATTGAAAAAGTCTGTTGCTGATGTAATGTTGTGGACTCACAGTAAGAGAAGTATTCCGGCATTTTGAACAATATACGATAAACAGTACAATTATATACCAAAATACTGCACTTTTAAAACTATTTACCAATATGCTGCACTTAAAATCGTTCTTTAAAATTACACATAAGTCGTTCTTGGCGTGAATTTCAGAAATCATTTACGCCAAGAACAATTTTACTTTTTCCTGTTCACTCTCTCACATACGAATCTCTGTCAATTTTACACGCAAAAATAAGAATCCTTGACAATGCTTCCATGAGGCTACAACGTCTATATTAGATTAAAATTTGAAAATCCCAGTTTTTTAATTTTTTAAATAAAGCTTGATGAAATTTTCTGTCATTTCCTCTTCTTTTTATTTTTCTCATACCAAACAATACGTAACAAAAAAAATTATGCTTTGATTGTAAATTTTTAATTGTAGCAATTAAGTTGGAGGACTAAATTATTATTATTATTATTTTGGTCACAGGCATAAAAGGTCCATGCCCAATACTTGATTTCTCGTCAAACCGAACAAATGTCACACAACTGGCTTTTTTACCAAAATACTGCAAAGAGTAAAATTATATATAATATGCTGCACTTTTAAAAGTATTTACTAATATACCACACTTAAAATCGTTCTTCAAGTGAATAATTTTTAAATTTATTTATCTACTGAACAACTTCTTCATTTAACAAATGTTTACGTCAAGAACGATTTTTGAAATCGTTCATGCCAAGAACGACTTGTGTGTAATTTGAAATTCGTTCTTACCAAGAACGATTTTAAGTGCAGATAAATGCCACACAAGCTTTCATGCACATCAAGGATAGATTATAAAGAAATCGTTCAGCAGATAAATGACTTTAAAAATTATTTACCTGAAAAACGATTTTAAGTGTAGCATATTAGTATATACTTTTAAAAGTGTAGCATATTAGTATATAATTTTACTCTTTGTAGTATTTTGATAAAAAAGCCTGTCGTGTGGCATTTGTTCGGTTTGACGAAAAATCAAGTATTGAGCATGGACCTTTTATGCCTGTGACCAAAATATATAATAATAATAATAATAATAATAATAATAATAATAATAATAATAATTTAGTCCTGCAACTTAATTGCTACAATTAAAGATTTACAATCAAAGCATAATGTTTTTGTTACGTATTGTTTGGTATGAGAAAAATAAAAAGAAGAGGAAATGACAAAAAATCTCATCAAGCTCTATTTAAAAAATTAAAAAAATTGGAATTTTCAAATTTTAATCCAATATAGATGTTGTAGCCTCATGGGAGTATTGTCAAGGATTCTTATTTTTGCATGTAAAATTGACAGAGATTCGTATGTGAGAGAGTGAACAAGAAAAAGTAAAATCGTTCTTGGCGTAAACGATTTCTGAAATCGTTCATGCCAAGAACGACTTGTGTGTAATTTTAAAATCGTTCTTGCCAAGAACGATTTTAAGTACAGCATATTAGTAAATAGTTTCAAAAGTGCAGTATTTTGGTGTATAATTTTACTGTTTATCGTATATTGGTAAAAAAGCCGAAGTATTCCTGTGCATAGGGACTATGCGGCGTCAATGCAGAGCAAGGGAAGCTTGAAGAATCTCAATCTTTCAATTAAGTTGCAATCAAACCCAACTGCGACGAGGACTTGCAGAGATGTTTTATTGGATGGTATTGAAATTTTTAAAATAAGTGGCTTAAATAACCTTCGAGATTCCACAGTCGAGAGTCGAGAAAAAATAAAAATAATTTCCATAGTCGGGGGGTCAGCTGCCGGCTTCATTTTGCTATCTCTCATCGTTTTGCTGGCTTATTCTCAATTGGCTAGAGCTGCAATCAAAGAATGAAATTCCCAGTGGAGACCAAAACCAATATCAACGTCAAAAATAAACAAATCCTCACTGTTATCATCTGATCTGTGTGGGTGCTTTTCAATTAGCGAGGTAAAAGGAGCCATTAATAATTTTGATGACAGCTTAATTAATTATCGATGTTGGAGGGTTTGGTAATGTCTATAAAGGCCAAATTGACAATAGTTCAGTTGTTCTGGCAATCAAAAGGCTTAAAGAAGGTTCACAACAAGGGCTCAAAGAGTTTCAAACTGAGATTGAAATGCTCTTTCAACTTCGACACCATCATTTAGTATCTCTTATCGGTTATAGCACAGATAGCAATGAGATGATCCTTGTCTACGAGTTCATGGCTTGTGGGACCCTACGTGACCATCTCTACGAGTCTAATCAATGCCCACTTTCTTGGCATCAACGGTTGGAGATTTGTCTTGAATTAGCAAGAGGACTACACTATTTACATAGGGGACAAAGGACGCTATCATTCACTATGACATCAAGTCATCAAACATCCTGATAGATGAGAACTGGATGGCCAAGATTTCAGATTTCGGACTCTCCAAAATAAGACCCTCAGGAATCACAAGGTTCAATATTAACATATGCACAGTAGTAGAAAGAAGCATGGGATATTTGGACCCAGGGTTTTACATGTGTCAAAGGTTGATGGGGAAGTCAGATGTGTACTCCTTTGGAGTGGTCCTTCTAGAGGTATTGTGTGGGAGGCCTCCTATCATTTGTGCAGTGGAGAGGCAACAACAAAACCTAGTAGAGTGGGTTCGAAGATGTGTTGATGAGAATAAGATTTATGAGATGGTGGCTCCATTCATCAAGGAAAGTATAACGCCAGAAAGCTTGAAGGAATACACAGAGATTGCCTTACAGTGCTTAGCTGATGATGGGAATGAATGGCCGTCCATGGGCGATGTGATGTTTGGCCTCGAGTTTGGGTTGGAGACGCTGAACAGAGCAAAGAAAGTAGAGCTTGGTGGGGCCCTAAATGAAGAGATTACTTTTTGACGAAGAGTAGGCTTTCAATGGGGGTGGTGGCCATTTGCAACCTTGTGTGCTCCTCTAGTGTTCGCTAATAGCAAAGGTGTTGATTGCATGTCCCATCACTACAGTATCATTTTGTTTTTAGTGAATCTTCCAAGCAAGTTGCGAAGCGCAATTGTAACGGAACAAAAGGCACTTGTTGCCTACATAATTATAGTTTTAAATGGGGAATATTTCAAAAAAATAATTTTTGAATTTCAAAATCTTAAAAAGTCACATGAATTTAACAAATTCCAAATTTGTCATGATAACTAAATTTGAATTTTGAAATGTTAGTAAATTTATAATTTTATTTTAAGTTTTTTTTTTAAATCTTAAGTTCCCCTCACCAGCTGGTTGATCGGCTGCCGACAACCTATGCTGGAGTTTAGGTGGGCTTTTAAGCACTAAACTTTTAGTGATTGTCAACTATTTTTTTAGATTTTTTCAATATTTATAATGTGATTAACAACTTTTATGATTATTTCACAACTTCATTAACACAATTAAACATATATTTTTTTAGATTTTTAAATTGAGATTTTTTTTAAATATTTGTAACATGATTAACAACTCTTATAATGATATTTATAATTTTGTTGGCGCCATTAACCATATGTTTTTTTTTTCCAGATTTTTGGGCTAGGATTTTTTTAACATTTATAATGTGAATGACAACTCTCATGATAATATTCACAACTCTATTAACACCATTAACTAGCTTATATGATAGGCATAGCTATACATATTTTGGTTGAAAGGAATTAAGGTAGGGATCTTTGAAAATATTGTGTTTGTATTCATAGGCCTTTTTTTTTTTCATGCTCATTAACTAGACCATCTGGGTAACTAGTTTGGATGAGCACCCTAACCTCATTAGATCTGAATGACGGTTGAGATTTAAAATTTTTAATTAATAATTTTTAAATAGAAAAAATTATTCTTTAAAAAAAATAGTTAAGAGATTATGTTTATTTTAGATTCTATACCCATTAAAATAGTTATTAATAAAAATTTAAAAAAAATCAAATATGAATCGCTTAAATCATATTTGTACAGTCCAAATCTGATAAGTTTGAGTGATCATCAAAGTGATGAATATCCAAACTAGTTCTGACCATCCGAACTGCATTTAACCCACTTTGATGTCCGTGGTACATGAAATATAGTACTATATATTTATATCCCTCTAATGAATATTTGATTTATAAGTAGCTCATAAAGTTTATTGATCGTGTTTAGTATATATATTTCAATTTAATAGTATTTCATTTAATTAACAGTTAGATGATGCATATGGAGAGTACTACTCTGAGTTATTTGCATATCGAAATTCCACCTATGTGCGCTTTACAACTCGTATGGAAAGGTGCATTAAGTTTGGAATAGTCAATGGCATATATGATGGCGCACTCCGGAAATAAATGTGTTAGTGGTCCATCTAGGGCTACCTATACGAGTGTACAATTGCGTGCCATATATATATATATATATTCCGATCTCTAAGAATATATATATAGTACATCACCCAAAAAATACTTAGTGTGTTTAAAATTCCAATTAATCAAAAAATTACGAGATATAGCCTTTAGTGTTTTGAGTATCTTTGGGGTGGGGGGATGGCGGCACAGAACCGCTCCTATTCTTTTCCATCCTCCGCGCCGGGGGGACGGAGGGTATTTTCTTTTTTTTTTTTTATAACTAAAGGGAAGCCTTAGCTAACACCTACTTTATTACCCCTTGTAATACGGCAGTCGGTAGCCAGAAGATCAGCAAGTCCATAATGTGGTTCATAGACCATGTGAAATCCCAATAGACCTCCAAGGCCGAGCTTCGCCAAATGATCAGCAGCAGCATTACATGCTCGAGGTGCGTACGAGAGTCGAACCTCCCAGTTTCTATCCAGGAGAGATTTGATCTCTTGGAGAAGAGTGTAATCAGCATTGTCCTCGTCAGGTTCAGTGGATAAGAGTTCTATTACGGTGGACGCATTTGATTCTAAAATAACTTTGCGGTGGCCTTCATCCCATGCAACTTTGAGGCCATGCAAACAGCCCCATAGTTCAGCCGTAAGGGCATCTCCATTATCCATTCGGCAAACAAAGCCCTTTAAGAATTCTCCTTTGTCATTTCGCAATATCCCACTGCATGCGTTGGAGTGATTCGAGTGAGAGAAGGCTCCATCGACATTCACCTTGATCCAGGAAGCTTCAGGTGGTTTTCAATGCCAGGTACTAGCTTCCCGTTGCGCCCCCTGGATATGGGTTCCCTGCAGCCGAACCTGCACCTCACGTATGCCCATATTATTGCAGAGGCATTAGCAAGGAGTGCTTCATTATGAAGCTGCTGCCCTTCAAAGATGGTCAAGTTGCGACGTCGCCATATCCACCAACACAAAACCACAAAAAGGCTTCCCCACTCTGTATTCTTTTCATCTTTCCTGGTAATATTCCACCGGGTCCACTCAGAAAATTCTAACGTGCAAAATTTCCTCCACGTGGAGGGGTGAACTAGCTGTTTCCAAAGTGCTCTTGTCCCCTTACAGTCTCGTAGCACATGTAGTAGGTCTTCCACCTCCGTCTTACACACTGGGCACTTGTCGTCATTAGTCAGTCCCCATTTTCTCCGAGCTGCGTTAGTGAGGAGGCTTTTACGAGAGACTAGCCAGAAGAAGGTTCTGCATCGCTGAGGTATTCGAAGCTTCCAGATTTTCTCCCATAAAGCATCTTTCACCATATCCCTCCGATTCAGTTGCGCATAGGCAGATTTGACAGTGAAGTTACCACTGCGCTCCCACTTCCATCTTATATTAGTATTTCTTGTATTATTTTCAATGCCTTCTTCAACCTTAGTCCAGATCTTCTTGATCCCTGACCACACATTCGATCCACTTCGCTTGTAGTCAATTTTTGGTATTAAATCGTTTCCACACCTGTACTTATCACGGACAACTCTGACCCATAAATCATCATGACATTTTACAAGTTTCCACCCCAACTTTATGAGCATTGCATGATTCTGTAGGGTAGCATGTCGCAATCCTAGATCGCCATTCATTTTAGATGAACAGACTAAGTCCCATGCAACCAAAGAGATCTTCCTTTTTTCTGGTGTACTCCCCCAAAGAAACCCACGGTTGAGCTTATCAAAGGTTTCGCAGACTGTCGGAGGTAGCAACGTAGTTTGCATAACATGGTTAGGAATAGCCGCTGTCACGGAAGAGATCAGTGTAGATCATCCTGCCAGAGAGAGGGAGTTGACTTTCCATTTCAAAATTCTTGCTTTGATTTTATCCACCGTTTCCTAAAGTGTCTCCTTGTTGACTCTTTTATGGTGCAAGGGAGTGCCCAAATATTTTCCCAGGTTTGTCGTTTGAGTGAAACCCAATGATCTGCTGATCTCAGCGCATCTCATATGATTCATGTTAGCGGAGAAACATATGCGAGTTTTAGCAATATTAACCTTTAGCCCTGAACTTATGCTGAATTGTTAGAGACAGCTATTAATCAACTCCGCTTGTTGCAAGGTTGCCTTAGCGAACAAAAGGATGTCATCTGCAAAGAATAGATGGGATAGTGGGGGTCCATTTTTTGTAAGTCTTGTTGGTTTCCACTCACCGTGTTCCATCCTTTCTTGGATCATATGCGCTAGTTTCTCCATACAAATAACGAAGAGATAAGGAGAAATTGGGTCCCCTTGACGTACTCCTCTAGAGGGTTTAAAGGTCTCTGCTTTACTTCCATTCCAAAGGAGTTGCAGATCAGCTGTGGTAACACACGACCTAATAATCTCTACAAAATGTGCAGGCAAATTTAATTCTTTTAAACAATGCATCAAGAAGTTCCAATTCACACGGTCATACGCCTTCTCGAGATCAATCTTAATTGCAAAGAAACCTTTCTTCCCACGCATGGTACGCATAGAATGGATGACTTCCTGCGCAATAATAATATTATCAGAACTATGGCGCCCTGGAACAAAGCCACACTGATTGGGGGAGATAATTTGAGGTAGAAATCCCTTCAATCTATTTGCGAGGATCTTGTTCACCACCTTATAAACCACATTACACAAGCTTATAGGTTGAAGGTCTCTGAAGGTCTCAGGTGGATCTTTTTTAGGGATAAGCACAATCAACGTTCCGTTTATCTCTTCAATAGATCGAGGGTTAGTGAAAAGGCTCTTGACAAACCGCACGAGCATGGGACCTACAGTGTCCCATTGATGTTGGAAGAATAACGCGTTAAAGCCATCTGGGCCTGGAGATTTCAGAGGTCCCATACTAAATAAAGCACTCTTTATTTCGTTGTCTTCAACATCTCGGGCACAGTTTCGCAGATACACATCATCTACAATCGGGTAGGAAATTCCACAGGAAATATTATTACGGGTCATGTTGTCATCTTTGAATAGGGAAGAGAAAAATGACGTTGCCTGCTGTTTTATTTCTTCAATATCGTAACACCAAGTACCATCATCAAAATAGATAGCATCTATTCGGTTAGCTTTCCTTCGTCCATTGGCATGAGAGTGAAAAAGCTTGGTGTTCCTGTCTCCATATATATTCCAATCTAACCTCACCTTTTGAGCCCACAGAAGAGACTCTTGAGCGAGGACCTCTTCAAGTTCCTTCCAAATCTCAAGTTGTATTTCTTCATAATAGCATATATTATGCCTGTGCACGAGCGCTTTATTCACCCCATCAAGTCGCTTCAATAGTTTATGTTTGCGCCCTTGGATATGACCGAAGACATTTCTATTCCACCCACGACATGCATCAGTGAATTGTATGATATTGGGCGTCCAATTTATCTCATTGTTCCATGCTTCTTTTACAAAGTCATTGAACTGATCATGTAGGACCCAAGACGCAATGAATCGAAAGGGTCGTTGGCAAAGCTCCCTACACAAGTCAAGGCGAAGTAAAATGGGGCGATGATCGGACTTATAACAAGAAAGATGAGTTACCTTTGCATGGGGAAAAAGCCTGCACCAATTAGCATTAGCTAGGTAACGATCCAAGCGTGCTTCTGTCGATCCTCATTTCCAAGTAAATTGTGGCCCACTAAAACCTAGGTCCTCCAAACTACTTTCTGCATACCAGTTATAAAAGTCCCTGTCTGTCGAGATTTTATTAACAGCAGATGATTTTCTTTTAGACGCAAAAAGAGTAGCATTAAAGTCGCCCCCTAGAATCCAAGGAGACTGCGTACTATTTTCAAGTTATCGTAACTCATTCCAGAGGTGACGTCTTGCCATTATATTCGGGCTAGCATAGATAACAGTCATGACCCAAGCCTCGTTGCGACTATTTTCTAGCTTTAGATGGATGAATTGTCGGTGTCTCCGGAGAACCTCCACCTTGCGTACCTCGGCATTCCAACAACACCAAATGCCACCACTATACCCTTCAGACTCAATATAAGTAAAATCATGGAACCCGAGACGGTCAATTCGTTTTGCAGTAGTGGCGTTATCTGAACGTGTTTCTACTAGCGCAATAAAGTCAAGCTGGTAGTGATTTTTTAGTTCATGTATCAGGTATGGAAATGTCTTCGCACCTGTACCTCTTGAATTCCATATCATGAAGTTCATAAAGAAACTATGGAGGGATTTCATGCTATTTTATCGTCCAGCACCTGCACATTATCCGTTCCCGTCGTTGCACCGCCATCTCTCATCAAGAGCATATTACTGTTAGCATTCCCAAGTCCATCAATATCGCCTGTATGTTGAATATTCATAGTACTGACTTTGATTACATCAGGAGCCTGTATGATGTCCATACAGTCCATGCCTGGTTCACGAGAAGAGCTTGCCATAGTAATCGTTGTAAGCTCCTGTTCCGTTGGGTCACGTTGAAGCAGAGTGAATGGGTTGGTTGAGGTGAAGGTTTTGACTTTTGGAATCAGTCCCATATTCAGTTTCGAATTGGGTTTATTTTCTTTGCCTCGTGTCTTGGGCTTTTCTTCAGTTTTCCGTTTTGAGCCCACTTTAACCCGCGCAGTAGAATTTATGACATCCTTTCCAAAATTTCTTTTAACCGCAGATTTAACCTGCGTATATTTTTCAGTTTTATCCATTGAGGGGCTCGCCGATCTTGTCATTATCTTCGGCTCATCCTTAGTCGCTATCCTAGCCTGATTTTTTGCAATATTTCTGATGTTAAATCCCTTCTTATCCGTTCCAGTAACTCCCCGTCGAAAGTCTCGCTTAACCAATATCTGTGGCCCTAGGTGACTGGTGGGCATCGCCGCCGTACTCCTCCTTGTTGGTGGCGGTTCTGAGCTGGGTGGGCACTCTTCTCGCACACTCTGGCCCCCGGGAGCCTTTGCTGTCTCATTCTCCATCTTTCCTGTCTCATCCAAGGCTTCATCCCTTTCGCTCGGCGTCACTACGATCTCAGGACAATTATGCTTTTCATGGCCATATTTTCCACAGTGGAAGCAGACTTGATGTAGACCTTCATATACTATCTGTCGGTCTTCTCCCCACGCCGTGAAGGCAGGCAATAAAGGTTTCTGTAAATCAATCTCCACACAAATTCTGGCAAAACCTCCCTTATCATATATAGACGTTGACCTATCCACTTTGATAGTACGCCCCACCAAATTTCCAATGATCCCTAAAGATTCCACATTGTAAAACTCCATAGGGAGGTCTGGTATTCGAATCCAGGTCGCAATGCGGTGTTGAGTATCAGCCTTCCATGGATTAAAGTTAGGCCTCTAACGTTGCACCAACAAATAATGATCATCAATCATCCACGGTCCCTCCTGAAACGCATAATCCCGGTCTTCTCTGCTAGTAAATGAAATGATGTAATAATCATTACTGAGCGGGGTAACCTTCATTGGTTGCTGCGGTTTCCACATTCGTCTTACCCTATCAATGAGAATATGTCTTGTTACCTGGGTTCCCAGAAGTTTAATGATTAATGAATTCATCCAAGGTTGGCACCACGCCTTATATTGCTCAGTCGTCACAGACAGCACAGGATATTTTGACTCCGCCACGCGACCTTCAGTCTCCTCTTCCTCAGAGTCTTCATTACCTTTATTCGAACGAGTCTCAGCATTCATCTTTGCATAGAAGCCCTTCCATCCATTTACTATATCGTCATCTTCCTCATGATTCACAAGATATCCTCCACATCCTAGGGAAAGAAGTTTTTCCTTATAGGATGCAGAATTATTTCTTCGCCCCGTGTTCCTCCTTACTTCCTCTCCTGTTCCTCCTCCCCTACCAAAGACAAAGGTTTGTTCTTGTCCCTGGCCACCAGTATGTCCTCCGCTGCTACCACCCTCCCATTTATTTCCATCGCCATTGCCAGCGCCCCTTCCATCGCCATTGCCGCCCACGCTCTCTCTCATCGCTCTAGGTTTGCTCCTGTCTTTATTTTGAATGGACGACGGAGGGTATTTTCTAAAAGACCACTCCTTTGCAGTCTTCTTCCACGTTTGTTGCTATTCTCGATAAAGCCCCTTTACTACCTTTTCCCTTCCATTCGGTGTAGCCTTCAGTGTTTAAAGCATCTTTGGGGGATGGAGGATATTTTCTAAAAGACCACTCCTTCACTGTCTTCTTCCATGTTTGTCCCTATTCTCGATAGAGCCCCTTTGCTAGCTTTTCCCTTCCATTCGGTGTAGCCTTTAGTGTTTTAAACGTCTTTGGGGGATGGAGGGTATTTTCTAAAATCACTACAAAAAAAAATCACTTTCAGTGACGACTTTCCACGACTATAAAAAAAGTCGCCACTAAAAGTATGACTTTTAGCGGTGACTTCTATTGTCACTGTCAAAAATGAGATTTTTTAGCGGCGACTTTTGAATGTAGGACTTTTTGTGGTGACTGCATGTGGTCGCCATTAAAAGGTACAACATTCGGTGGTGAGAAAAAATATCACAGCTGAAAATCATACTTTCAGCAGCGATAAAAAATGTCGCAGCTAAAAATCATACTTTCAGCAATGACATTTTTTGTCACCACTAAAAGTACTTTTAACGGCGACATTGCCGTAGAAAATACCTTTAGCGGCAACACAAGATAGTCGCCATTGAAAGTACTTTCCGAAACATGCTTTCAGCGGCGAACATCTTGTGTCGCCATTGAAAGTGTGTTTCAGCGACGACATTTTAGTTGCCGCTAAAAATGTTTTTCAAATTTCTTTTATATTTTTTGTTAAAAATTATTATATTTATATCATAATTGTTTTTATTGATATAATTAACTCTAAATAACTAAAGCTTTTTTATGTATTATTGTGTTAGGGGGAGTTAGAGAGAGATAATGTAGTGAGTGAGAGAGAAAAGAGGAGGTAGAACGGGTGGGGTGTGTATGAGATAGAGATGTTATAATTATATTTGTAAGATAGAATTAAGAATGTGTGTGAGGAATGGGGTGCATGCATACATGAGAGAGAGATGTGCGTTTGAGAGACAAGGAAAGATGGGAAGGTAGTAAGAGATAGAGTGTGGGAAAGAGAGATGTAATATGTAATTAAAATATAATTGAAAGTGAGATGGTGTGTGTGATAGAAATGCATTATAATGGAAAGGGATAGCATAGTTAACTTTATGAGGGAGAGATGGTTATAGTTAAATTAGTGTGAGTGTACCTAAATGAGTGATAATATTTGATGATGAAGATTTGCATGAGAAAAATGAGTGGAAAATAACATAATCAAAGGGGATAATATAATTAGATGAGTACAAATTTCAAATGAACAAATTTAAACTTGATTTCTCATTGTTATTAAAAGATCATGATCACGTGATCCCATTTAAAATAATTAGAAAGGGTAATAAAAAATGTTATAGCTTAGATATATGAATCAATATAGTATAAATATATAAATGAATTCAAGTAAACCATTGATTTTGCTCCTTCAAATATTATGACTTGTTGATTGATGGTGATTAATGAAACAACCTTCCTAAATAAACAGATAAACCTATTTTTTTTTATAGTAACTTTAAGAAATAAGTTTTTATAACCAAACCATGCTAATACAAACTCAAATTATATCACAATCATTTACACTAACTAATATATAATATTGTTATCCGTGATAGAAAAGAACGCACCCAATCATACATCCTATCATGGATAAAAGAACTTTTCTTAACTCATTTAAATACAAACTATATAAAAAAGGATCAATCTTATCTAATATGGTTATAAAACAACATATAATATAGCTCATAAATCAAAATATTAAAAATTAAATCTTAATTCATACTTTATAATAAATTCATAAATAAATCACATGCGAATATGCGATCCTAGGCCTCTGGCCACCTATCAGCACACATACCACAATAGTACACTCAAATGACATAAGAAATAATAATGCATGAATCAATTAAATCTAATTTATCCTAAGGTGGCAATATACAGGATACAACATAGCTCATAAACCGAGGAGACGCTACAAGTTGCTAATGTAGCTTTACTCCTCCTGAGCCTTCCCTGACATCCCTCCTTTAAAGCTTTCACCTAAAAAAATGTTAAACAATAGGGATGAGACAACATCTAAGTAACTAAATCCCTACCTATCACACACACTAGCATGGGCTAGAGAGGTGTCAAGTGGGATACACAGAGTTAATAATAGTCAATAAACACTTATCTACAGTTGAACTCACAATAACCATATAGGTCAATATATCTGCCAATCTCATGCAACTGATGATTTCAAAAGAGATAACATACTTTTCATTTATTCAAAAGATATAAACATCAATGAAGATATCATGTCATATGAAACCCATGAATCCAAATTCATCCTTATATCCTCCTTACTTCCGCCGACTGGACCCATGGGCTAAGTTCTTTCCATTTGACTGACAACTCTGACAAGCTCACCACTCGAGTGACATATGGACCGGCCAAAGACCACAGAGCACTCGGTGGACCATGGGTCCCTCCTCGAAGAACTAGTGGGGTGTCGCAGTCTCTCGAAGAACTAGTAGGACAATAATAGTGGCCAACCATAGAGCTCCATATGGAGGCCGATACCACGTGGTAAGTATATAAATCTCAATAACTCCAATCATCTCCTTCCCCCACCCAAACTAGATACACAGGGTTCAAAATAACACATTTATATACATAATCAACCGGATTCCAGAATAAGACCTCATAGTCATAATCATTAATTTCTAACAATACAAACGATTTCAATCCTTTTCAAAACAGTATCCCACCAACAGTTCATACAAAACATAATATATGTATATGAAACTGGTTATAAAATTACTCACCAACCTCATACCAATGCATGTAACAGATAGAAATTTAGTTACCTGGTCTCCTAGCTAACAATCAAGCACAAACGAGGCCCGTACTCGAAAATGCCACAATAGGGTTTATATCTACAATTGAAATTAAAATATTATTTCTACAGTATTAGAGTAAACTACTCACAAACTTCTAGCCTTTAACGCTCCCTCTAATACATTCAGCTGTTACTCGACTCTAAATTCTAGCTCGAAGGCTTTTTCTAAGGTTTGGGGTAAGAACATATATATGATGATTTAAACTCGATTCTGAAATTTCATTACTTAAATATCCTTTAATTATTAGACTATATTATTAGAATCATCAAATTCATAACGTAAATAAACAAACTATAAATTTATAACTTATATTCCATCTTCAAAGGACTTAGACAAATAAACTTAGTATAAACCAGGTTATTCTTACTACAGAAGTTAAACCCTTAATCTAACCGTTGAATTTAATGTCCTATCTATCATGATATTATCCTCCAAATTATAGCTCAATCTAACGGTGAATGAACTTTAAAATGCTAATTAACTATTCAGGACTCTATTTGCTAAATCCAAAAGATATAAGTTAAAAACATACCTAATAACTTGTAACTCGGAGATCAAAATGATGATCCAACCGTTGAAATTAACGATTTGGATATCCCAAATGGGCTGACCAAATTTTAGTCTGATCCAACAGTTAATAAACTCAAAACTAGCACTTTTCTGAGACTACCTCAGATATGTGCGAAAATTATTTACTCACTTCAAGCTCCACTTACTATCTCCTATATATAGGCTCGTCAAACTCCTTCACTCTAAAATTAGTCGATGTGGAACTTCTATACCATGGTATATTTTCTAGAATACCATTCACACACACATACAATCATACACAAAAACATTATTAAAATAATAATAATAATAATTTGCTATATCTAACCTTTTTTTTTTATTAACTTAATACTAAAATATATTATTTATAAATTTAATTAAATACTAGATAAAAATAAGGATGTTACAATTAACTCTAAGTAACTAAAATCAATGCAGCTACTTAATAAAAAATTATCAAATACATAATAAAAAATTTCACCTTTTCTAATCTTAGTAAAATACTACATTCGTTGCTTAATATAAAAGCTCGTTTAACTTTTATTTTGGTCCTAAATATAAAACCTCAATTTACTTGGTCTCTTATATTTATTCATTTTTTTTTATGAAAAACGACACATATTTATTACAAATAGCTAATTTAACTAATTTTCTTAATATACTTAAATTAGTCAACTAGCTCTTATATTAAGGATCAGAAGTAGTAAAATACTACTATATCTCAAATATATCTCATTTAACCATAGATTATGTATTTATTATTTTTTGCCAACAATCTAAAATTTATATTTATTTTATTTTATATATATTTGCTGAATTTATTTTATATATTATATGGCCGTAATTAAGTCGATTTGAAATTTGATTATATAATTTATCATTTTAATGCTAAGTATGATTTTTTACAATAACAGTTTTGTTTATTTTTTGCAATAACAGTTTTGTTTATTATTTATTTTTGACATATTCTAATAAATTAAATTAATTAAAATTCTAATTTTTCCATTAAAGTAAACGTTTAATTTTATATTTAGATGTGTGTGAAAAATCATATTCCTCCACAAAATTCGCATGGTCCCTCCATTTACAAAGGTAAATCGTATTTTCCCTCCACAAATTTCACATATTCCCCCCTCTTTAGGGCCTTTTCTCCAATTTCCTTCTTTTAAAAAATTACTTTAATATCTTAGGGTTTATTTCACTAATGAAAACCTCTTCACTTCACTCGAGGAAAGGCGCTTCCACTCCTCCTCCTCCTCCTCCTCCTCCTCCACCATTCCTCTCCTAGCTCAGACCAAATCGCACTTGAACATGAAGGTTTTGAGACTGGGATTGTGGGCCTTGTAACATCCTAATTTTCATATATCTAATATTTAAACAATTTTTAGAATAGGTAGATGTTAAATATACATATATGTAATTAAAATAATTCTGATTTTATGTGTGTGTGTATGAGAAAATAAATAAAAATAACGATGTTAAGAAGTCCCACATTGATTAAATGATAGAAAGTGGATAAAATATCAATGTTAAGAAGTTCCACATCGACTAATCTTTAGAGTGAAGGAGTTTGAGGAGCCTATATATAGTGAGTGGAGCTTGAAGTGAGTAAATAATTTTCGCACATATCTGAGGTAGTCTCAGAAAAGTGCTAGTTTTAAGTTTATTAACCGTTGGATCGGACTGAAATTTGGTCAGCCCATTTGGGACATCCAAATCGTTAATTTCAACGGTTGGATCATCATTTTGATCTCCGAGTTACAATTTATTAGGTACGTTTTTAACTTATATCTTTTGAATTTAGCAAATAGAGTCCTGAATAGTAAATTAGCATTTTTAAAGTTCATTCACCGTTATATTGAGCTATAATTTGGAGGATAGTATCATGATAGATAGGAAATTAAATTCAACAGTTAGATTAAGGGTTTAACTTCTGTAGCGAGAATAACCTAGTTCATACTAAGTCTATTTGTCTAAGTCCTTTGAAGATAGAATATAAGTTATAAATTTATAGTTTGTCTATTTGCATTATGAATTTGATGATTCTAATAATATAATCTAATAATTAAAGGATATTTAAGTAAGGGAAAATTCAGAATCGAGTCTAAATCATATGTACATATATATATATGTTCTCATTCAAACCTTAGAGAAATGTCTTTTAGGCTAGAGTTCTGAGTAAAATTAAAGCTTTTAGAGGAGGAGTTAGAGGCTAGAATTTTGTGAGTAGCCTACTCTAATACTATAGAGATAATATGTTAATTTGCTTGTAGATATAAAACTCTATTGTGGCATTTCGAGGTTGGACTCTGGTTGTAGTTGACTGTTAGCTAGGAGACCATGTAACTAAATTTCTATCTGTTGCATGCTCTAGTATGAAGTTGGTGAGCGGCTTTATACTAATTCTATAAAAGTATATTACGTTTTATATGAACTGTCTTGTGGGATGCTATTTTAAAAAGGATTGACATAGTTTGTATTGCAAGAAATTGGTGATAATGATTATGATTGCTATTAGGAAATTCTGTTGATTATGCATATAAATGTGTCATTTTGAACCCTGTGCATCTATTTTGGGTGGGGAAAGGAGGTAATTGGAGTTATTGATTCATATACTTGCCACGTGGTATTAGCCTCCATACGGAGCTCTATGGTTGGCTGCTATTTATTGTCCCACTAGTTCTTCGAGGGACTGCGACACCCCACTAGTTCTTCGAGGGGGACCATGGTCCACCGAGTGCTTGTGGTCTTTGGCCAGTCCACATCATTGTGTGTGGTGAGCTTGTCAGAGTTGCCAGTCAAATGGAAAGAACTTAGCCCATAGGTCCAGTCGGCGGAAATAAGGAGGATATAAGGATGGTTTGGGTTCAGGAATTGCATATGACATGGGATATTCATTGATGTTTATTATTTTTAAATAAATGACAAGTATGTTATCTCTTTGAAATGTATCATTGCATGAGAGTGGTGGAATATTGTCTTATATGATTATTGTGAGTTTAAATGTTAAATAAATGTTTATCAATTATTATTAACTCTGTGTATCCCACCTGACACCTCGCTAGCCCATGCTAGTGTGTGTGATAGGTAGGGACTTAGTTACTGAGACGTTGTCCCATCCCTATTGTTTAACATTTTTTCAGGTGAGAGCTTTAAAGGAGGGACGTCAGGGAAGGCTCAGAAGGAGTAAAGCTACATTAGCAACTTGTAGCGTCTCCTCGGTTTATGAGCTATGTTGTATATGTATATTGCCACCTTAGGACAAATTGGTTTTAATTGATTCATGCATTATTATTTCTTATGTCCTTTGAGTGTACTATTGTGGTATGTGTGCTGATAGGTGGCCAGAGGCCTAGGATCGCATATTCGCATGTGATTTATTTATGAATTTATTATAAAGTATGAGTTAAGATTTAATTTTTAATATTTTGATTTATGAGCTATATTATATGTTGTTTTATAACCATATTAGATAAGATTGATCCTTTCTTATATAGTTTGTATTTAAATGAGTTAAGAAAAGTTCTTTTATCCATGATAGGATGTATGATTGGGTGCTGCTCTTTTCTATCACGGATAACAATATATTATAATTAGTTAGTGTAGATGATTGTGATATAATTTGAGTTTGTATTTAGCATGGTTTGGTTATAAAAAGTTATTTCTTAAAGTTACTATAAAAAAAATAGGTTTATCTGTTTATTAGGAAGGTTGTTTCAGGCCTTCCATTCACGTTCTAGTCTTCGTTCCATATTCTTCGGTCTCCTCTCTAGCGTTAGATTTATTGCATTGCTCTCGACGTCCTCCATTCTGATCTTCAGTGTTCAGATTCATTAGTGGGTAGGTTCTCGGCATTCTATTTCTTGTTTTCATCTTCTGGTTCAGATTTTCTTAAGATCTCATTCTATTTGTGGGTTATCTTTTATTTCAAGTTTCAATCTTCTTTTTCGACTGTGTTGAAAATTTTCTATTGTGTACTAAAGATGCCTTCACTGGCGACATGCATAGGAATTAGCACTGATTTGGTCGATTGGATTCTCTGCAATTCATTCTGCGAGATGGAAATCGAGGTACACATTTAGGCAAGAACTTTGTTTACTGGTCTTTGATATATTTTGGTAAGTATTTGCTTTTCTTGGTGTCAAATGTTTAAGTAATTTCTTTTGTGGAGGTTTCCTCGTGGCTAGAATTAGAGTTATCGATGTATTTGAGTCTCTGTTTAACAAGTATGGCAGCTATGTAAGCCCGATGGAAAAATCATCGTGTTTGGTTGGGCTTAAAAAAAAAAAAGAGCTTATGGAATTTAAGCTGGCAAAGGTACGTTGTGGTTTAAGCTGGATTTTGTAGCTTATTGAAGAGTTTATCATGGCTTTTAACTGCTGTGATGTGTCGGAACCAGTTTCCCTGCTAAGCATTATTGATGAGCACTTGGTGCTCATCAACCAACACGCACCGTTTCAATTAATAGTAGCGGGTAGGGGTTCCATTCATTCAATTGCTACAGTGTTGCAATAAGTGAAACGAAGTCGTTTTACTGAGAAATAAATTAATACACTTCATATGCATCACAATTATCAGCAAAACTTTCAGACAGAAATGGGCTATCCTTAATCAGATTTTTTTTGTGCCTGCTTGATATCTTTAATCAAAATTAATGGATATAAAAGTAAAACATACTGTGTGTTGAAATTCAACCGGTGTTCGCATGTAAGTCAGATGAAAGTCAATAATGTACCAATGCCCAATGAGTAAGGCAAAAAACAATTTCACCACCAGTAAGTAGCTCACGTATTGTATGGATTCCCTATTTGCACCCACAAGTCTCAAAGCAAAGCTCGAAATCTTATATTAAGTCCCAAAAAGAAACACCCAATAAATCTAAGTATAATTTATAACTAAGGGGAAAACTTTTTCTTCTCTGGAAAACGCTGCTTCAATCGCTCTTCTTCAAGAAGCCAACATCATTATCGAGGTACTGCAAGTCTTTCGGCAAAAATTAGACAACATCATCAAAAAATTGAACTCTAAATCCTGCATCACAGAGTTCTAAGTTTCAGATTTGGCATAAAATTGAGGACTCAATGCGCCATCCAATGATAGCCACCGCCGATGAGGCTCGCAGGTGATGAGGCTCATGGAAAAATCCACTCAGCCAAAAGAAAAATTGAGCCGTATGTAAATGGAAAAGAAATTTCAAATTTCCGAATTGGATGGTTAGGATTATTATGCAATCAATGGCCAAGATTTCTCTCTTCATTATGAAAACAGAGCGTTTAGGTGATGAGCACATGGTGCTCACCAACCGCTTGACAGGGAAACTGGTTCCATGATGTGTCAGGGCCAATTTTCTGATTTTCTGCTAGAGCTTTTTTTCTCTCACTTCTACCATTATTCCCTATTCACTTTGTTTTTTTTTTAATCAAGCTTTCATCACCCATGACCTCTCTCAGATTAACGTAAAAGCTCGTTACTTTGCCACATAAGGAGCTTCGTTTTTAAAATATTTTTTTTATTTTTAAAATTTTAAAATTTAAATCACATATTAAAATTTCACTTTTTTTATATTAAATTAATTTAAATTCATTATATTATACAAATTTTTTTTATCATCTTTCGTATTTATTAAAACTCATACTCATTTTGATCATTTTATAACCAGACTTACTTTTACTCAATTATAATTCAAACAACTTTTTATCAATTTTACTTTTATAAACTAGCTTTTCTGAATTCCAATCTAAACATAATTCAGTTTATTCAATTTAACTTTTACCTCACTTTACTTATCCATAAACTACTTTTTTAATAAGCTATCCAAACGGACACATATTGTGCGTGCGTGCGTGCGTGTTATGTTTTGGCGCGCGATGTAGTTTGAGTTGGAAGTGACGAGGCAAGTGGCTTTGAAAAGTCAAAGCCGCCGTGTAACTCATTGCTTGCTTGGGTGAATAAAATAGCCTCTCTTTCCGGGAAATCGAGTCTATTTCATCAAGTTTGTTTAGCTTTGAACTGTTTCTTCAAGGTTTAAACTCCTCAAATCCCAGAAAACTGGAAAGAATAGATAAACAAAGTCCGTGATGAGAGAGAGACAAACCGCAGTGTCCAGGGTGACTAACCCGCCCACAATCGTCGCCACCTTCCAGTTATTCTTCTCCTTCCATCTCCTTTCCACTGTCGCCTCCTACAATCCTGTTGATCATTTCTCACTCAACTGCGGTGGTTCCGGCAATTTCTCTTCTCCAGATGGCCGGAACTGGACCGGAGACACAGATTCCGATCTATTCTCTCCGATCGAACTCTCCAACAGCAATAAGTCATCAGTAGGCGACAACGCAGATGGCAAACCGATCCCTTATAACACCGCACGCTTCTCTCGCTCCGAATTCTCCTACTTGTTTCCTGTGAAGACGGACGGCCAAAAGTTTATTCGCCTCTACTTTTATCCATCTTCCTACAACCCGAACTTCCCGCGCTCCGATGCTTTTTTCTCCGTCAAAGCAGGGCCCCACATCCTCCTCAAGGACTTCGACCCTTCACTTAACGCCGACGCCAACGCCGGCTCCGGCTCCGGCGCCAGCGCTTATCTTAAACATGCTGCCGGAGAACAAGGAGCCATCGTACGGGAGTACTGTGTCAACGTTGACTCAGGTCGGAGGCTGAACATAACCTTCACGCCCAACGAATCTTATCCAAACGCCTACGCTTTCGTCAACGGGATTGAGATCATCTCTATGCCCCCCTTTCTGTACTACACCAAGCCTGATGACCAACAATCTATGCGGCTAAGTGATGGAAACATGCAGTTTCCGGTCCAGAACAGCAGTGCTCTGGAGACTCTGTACAGAGCTAATGCTGGCGGACGTCAGATTCCTTCCGATAAAGACACAGGCATGTATCGTTATTGGGACCAGGATAATGACTACTTGGAGAGGCAACGACCGCTAAGTATTTCAGCAGGTTTTGGTTTACATCCAGTTTACAGAGATGATCAAAATTATTTTGCACCTGATGAAGTATACATGACTGCCAGAAATTATGGGATGAAAGAAACGTCCAAATTTAATGTGACTTGGGAATTTGAAGTTGACTCAGAGTTTTTTTATATGGTGAGATTGCATTTTTGCGAGTTTGATGAACACATTGAAAAAGCTGGAGACAGAGTTTTCCAAATCTTCATAAATGACGCTTTGGTGGAGTCTGTCGCCGATGTAATGTTGTGGACTCAGAGTCAGAGAAATGTTCCTGCTCATAGGGACTATGCCGCGTCGATGCAGGGCAAGGGAAGCTTGAAGAAGCTCAATCTTTCAATTAAGTTGCAACCACACCCAACTGCAAGAAGCACTTACAGGGATGTTTTATTGAATGGTATTGAAATTTTGAAAATAAGTGACTACAATGATAATCTTGCGGGTCCTAATCCTGATCCACCTCTACCTGCCCCCCTAACATCCTCCAAGACATTGAAGAACAGAAACAAAGCAAAGGCAATTCCCATTATCGTCGGGGCAACATCAGGTTTCATCGTGCTGTCTCTTATTGTTCTGCTCATTTTCCGGCAATTCATTAGAGCTCCGGTCAAGGAAGGATCTTCATGGTGGGGACAAAAATCAGTTGACTCGTCCAAGAAAAACAAACCCCGTGGGTCATCATCATTACCGTCGGATTTGTGTCGCTACTTTTCTATAGATGAAATAAGAGCAGCCACAAGTAACTAGCTACAAGTAACTTCGATGATATTTTCATTGTGGGGGTTGGAGGATTTGGTAATGTCTATAAAGGCTATATTGATGATAGAACAGTCTATGTGGCCATCAAACAGCTCAAACCAGGTTCCCAACAGGGGCTCTGTGAGTTCCAAACTGAGATTGAAATGCTCTCTCAGCTTCGTCACAATCATTTAGTTCCTCTCGTCAGTTTTTGCAACGATGGCAGCGAGATGATCCTCGTTTACATTTTCATGGGTCGTGGGACCCTCTGTGACCATATTTATGATTCTGATAACCCTCCACTTTCCTGGAGACAAAGGTTGGCGATTGCTGTGGCGCGTGGACTTCACTATCTTCATACTGGTGCGAATCGCAATATAATCCACCGTGATGTTAAGTCCACAAAGATCTTAATAGATAAGAAATGGGTGGCCAAGGTTTCGAATTTTGGACCATCAAAGATAGGACCCACGGGGATGTCCAAGTCTCACATAAGCACGGTGGTAGAAGTATGGGCTACTTGGACCCAGAATACTACAAACGTCAAAGGTTGACTGAAAAGTCTGACGTTTACTCTTTTGGAGTTGTATTGCTGGAAGTATTGTGTGGGAGACCTCCTCCTTTGATAAGTAACGTGGAGAAGCAGAAACTAAGTTTAGTGGATGGAGTGGGTTCAAAAATGTCATCACGACCGTGTGATTCATCAAACGGTTGATCCGTTCCTGGTAGAAAGTATCACACCAGAGTGCTTAAAAGCGTTCAGCGACATGGCCCTGAAATGTTTGGCGGAAGATGGAAATGAACGGCGTCGTGAGGGGCTTAGAGTTTGCGTTGCAGCTTCAAGAAGGCGCAGAGGAAGTGGGGCTTCTGGTTGATGAGGGCGAAATTGAAGGAAAGAGCGAGGAAAGGGCTCTGATAAGGAAAACAACAACTGTGGAAGAAAGAGAAAGTAAAGTGGGTTTCACGAGCAGTGACGAATCAAAGGGAAGCAGGTTGACTTGTTCAAGCAGGGAAGACCAATCTTTTGTTTTTGGATTGATCTTCTGTGAGTCGGGTCATCCATCGGTTCGATGAAGAAGTAATCCAGTGGTATTTGCTAGGTGATGAATTTTAATTTCGTCCTTTTCCAAATAGTAACGACGTCGTTGTATTGCTGTATGTCTATTTTTTTTTTTGGTCCAGTATTGCCGTATGTCTGTTACAGCAACTCTAGACTTTTATTTTCTATCCGTATAAATATAAAGTATGCAAGGAGAAAATTAAATAATTACTTTTAAAAGTACGCATGATTACGAGATGAGATCACACTTCTCACATGCACATGCAAGTCTTCAATAATATATGACTGCAAAATCAAGGGTTCGATTATCTGCGAAATCTTTTCAGACTACTCGTAACCAGCGGCTGGCTGGGAAAAAAAAAATCCGTAATCCACTCGTTGAAATTTAATGTTATTTTATTTTATATATATTTTATTTTAATAAATAGAAAATTTATTATTTAAAAATTATATTTTAGGTTTAGATTTTTCTTCTATAAAAAAAGTTCAGATGAGTTGGTTGTCACTCACTGAAGTTAGAACATGTTTCTAAACTGAGTCAGTATTTAAAGGATCCCCGTTAGCAAAGCTCTCATATTAACAAGATTTGAATTCAAGATAACCGACTCTATAACAAGTAAACTAATTTTTGTTGGCAGGTTTAGATTTTATATCAGCAATAAGCAAGGCTCAAGACTAAACCCGCGAGAAAGGAGTCCATGGAGAGGATATTTAAGAACCGACCTCGTTTTAACGTTCAAGAAAGAGGTGAATCTGTTCTCAGTTCTCATCGTCAAGGAGGGAACCGGACATACATGGTTGGTTGATCGTCCACGTCGATCCTTCTCTTGGGGTTGAATCTTTGACTAAAAGTGGTTTTATTTTCTTCCGTCAACTAAGAAAATATTTCCTTTTGACCCCAAACACACGAAACTTTGAAACCAACTCATATAATAAAAAAACGCCCACACATGTTAATATGAAAGTGCATGGTTGATCTTTCATAAGTTATATTTTTCTACAAAGACTCGAAACAAAGTGGTATCTCATGGTTTTATGGATCGATTTAACTACAAGGACCCCATTCTTAATTACAGATTGAGCGTATCTAGGCAAAAATCATATATTTTTGTTGAAACGAAGGTTTTCCTGCAAATCAAAAGTTATGTATCCAAACCCATTTATAATTTTAGACCTTTGATATTTATCTTTTTAATTAAAAAATCTGTGTGCGTGTAACTGTTAGGGCTTGTTTGGTTTGAGGGGAGGATAGGGGAGGGAGGGGTAGGGGAGGGAGGGGGAGGTTTCATCCTCACCTTGTTTGGTTTGATTAAAAAGGAGGGGAGGAGAGGATATTTAATAATCACTTGTTTGGTTCAAGGAGGGGAGAGGAGTGATAGTAATAATCAATTTACTATTTTACCCTTACATATTAGTTTATGTTTTTTATTGATATATTATATAAATTAATTTACATCTTAATTTAAATCATATAATTTAATAAAAATTCAGTCTTATCATATTAATATGTGTATTAAAAAATTAGTACAGTAATTTTTTATTCTAATTAATATAAAAATATATTTAAAATAATCAAATTAACAAATTTTATATGCTCTAAGAAAAATGAAATTTTATGCTCTTTAGGCTATCTTTTTTTCCAGCTTTAAAATATATTTAATAAATAATATATTTATAAAAAAATTAATTTTATAATATTATAATTTTTTATTTAAATAATTTTTTATAATATATTTTTAATTATAATAATGTATATATTTTTTATTTTTTTTACTTAGGGTAATATATTTTTTATTTGAAATAAATATTATAATAATATATTTTATGGGTAGAAGTGGAATATTAAAAAAATTATAAGGACATAATGGTCCAAAAATTTGGCTCCCCTCCAAAAACCCCCAATTTGGAGGGGAGCCAAAATGGAGGGAGGGGACATTTTAGCTCTCCTCCCCTTCAAAATTTTTAACCAAATGAGGGGAGGGGCTCCCCTCCCCTCCCCTCCCCTCCAACCAAACAAATTCTAATGGATGGCTCCATGGGAACTACCTTTCCATTTTTGATGTCACATCATTGACTGATTCAAAAAGCTTGCACCTTCCAAGCAAGTAGCACGAAAAGTACATGGCACTCAGTGTGGCTCTTTGTGCTTTTGTTCTATTTATTATTTTGAATGTTTAAATTGTTGGGGTTGGGCTGCCTTTTTATATAGGGAAAAGCCTAATATTTGAAGTATCACTTGAATCTCACTTATTAAAGTGGGGAGGGGGTAGATTAGGGTTAAAATTTAAGGTTTCATTTTGAGAGCAGGAGCAGCCATTTGAAGAGAGAAGAAAAGATAAAGTCATTTTCACATCTTCACATGACAATTTTCGTAAATAGACATTTGGGTTAAGTGTTGGATCGAGTTGAAACTCGGTTAGCAGGTTCGCAACATCTAGCATGTGATTACACTATAAAAAAATTGACTTTCAATGTGATAAGACAAAGTGAGTTGCTGCTGAAAATATAGTTTTAGTGGCACAAAAGTCGCCGCTATTGCCGCTGAATGGCTCTTACTGCCTCTAAAGACCCTTTTGTCGTGGCTAAAAGTGTCGTCGTAAAAAATAAGACTACTTCGGCTGCCACTACATCATTGCTAGTCATCCGCCAAGTGTTGCCATATCACATGCCATATTGCCTATGCCACGTGTCCACATCATCGCCAGTCGTCTGCCAAGTGTTGCAAGTTCTTAAAACTAAGTACGACCGGAAACTTATTTAATCTTGATTTTACTTTTCTACTTTTTACCGTTAGCAAACCTAACTAACCAATTTAGGAACCTTGAGTATTCCTCACAAGAAGAGTTAAATGTTCATAAATTCACTAAATGAGTAGATACAGACTTTGAAACCTAAAACAAGGTGTATGTTAAGTTAAGCATTCAGTTTTTCTCCTTCACTAAGTCTCTGTCACATTCTATCAATCTCTCTTTCTGGCGTTATGTCATGTGAAGCTCAATTAGAGTCCGCCTGTGGTTTCAATTACATATTCTGTGAAGTAGAAAATTCAGGACGATGAGAGGAATAAGGAAGCGGTTAGTAACTTATTTATGCAAAATTGGTCCACAATTAAAGTTGCTGGCTTGTGAATATTCAGTAATTAAAGATCATGATCGTCAAGAGGTTATAACAGTTATTTTCTGCATCTTCCTAGGTTCTTCCACAAGTTGAGCGTCTATCTATCCTCTCACATGTTTCTTTATAAAATATGCAAAAATTGCAATAAAGTCCTACCTAAGAGAATTAAATAAAAAAAAAGTTCTTTGAAATTATTAAATTAATTTGAAGTCCTAAGAGATTTCAGTGCAAGAGATTTCATTTATTTAATTATTAAATTGTTCTTATCTTTTTTTAAGTAGCAAGTAGCCACGTAATATAATATATACAGTTAAAAAATGACTCCAATTTTTATTATTGATTTTAATTTTACATGGAATAGTTACATTTTGAGAAGCTAGGGGCGGAGAAACTTTTTAGGAGACAAATTCTCCGTTTCAATATTTAGCTCAATTATAAAATAATTTAGCTTTACCCAGATACCTAAGGCACTACCTCCGATCCTGATTATAAGACATTATTTATAAATTATAAACGAAGTCTTATAATTAAAATCAAAGGTAATATATAACAATCTATATATACGTGTGTAGTGTGTGCACTGCATATAAATCATTCTCCTCTATTTATAGTTTGATAATGATTTTTGACGGCTTTGCCGCTTCCGCCGAGGTGTCTTTCCTCCGCAACTTTTGTTTCCTTTTGAAGGGTCGGTAGTGATTTTTGGATTTCTTTTATTTTCATTTCTCCAAGGAAAAATTTCAGGAAAAAAACCCTGAGATTATCATTTCTGAGTTGAAAATGTCAAGAACGATAGTTATGCCTAATTTGGTATTTTATAAAAATAGTTAAATGACTAAAATGTTTAAAAAAGTTATCAAATTTGTCATTATCACTATATTTTTTGTCTTTGACTGTTTAACACTTGTTATCATCCGTTTATAACTTCTTAATAAATAACTTGTTATTACCAGTACGTTTATTATCATTTACTATTTAATACTTGTCATCATCAGTTCAGAACTGTTAATAAATTTTTTGATATAGAGTATTTTAGTTATTTGACTATATTTATAAAATATTTTGAAATGTTAAGTGCTTGATCTAGAAAATTATAATTTTCAACCTTTTTACTTGTCATTTTCCCTTTGTCGGAAGTTCCACATGAATGAAAAGTATTTACAAGTTGCACATGTTATTATCCCATCGGAAATATGTACACAAGTTTTTGACTTTTCAAAATATGCATCTGACGTAATTGTGGCCATAAATTTTTTAAAATAAAGGGATCATTAATCTCCAGGTCCTTATAGTTTCATTTGATTTTTAATTAGGTCCTTATAAAATTTTTTCTTTTTATCAGCTCCTTTTATTTTCGTGTGTTTTTAATTAGGTCTTTCTATTTTTTTTCTTTTTATCAGATCCTTATAGTTTCACTTATTTTTTAATTAGGTGCTTTGTAGTTTTTGAAAAATTATTTATTAACTTTATTCTTTAAAATTAATTTCATTTTTAAATTTATAATTATATAATTGGAAAAAATAATTAATATAATAATTTAGTAATTAATAAATAATCAGAATAATAATTATACTTAAATATAAATTATTTATAATCATATTTTAATTTTAGAAAAATTTATTATTATAATTTGAATTTTATAATTATAAAAATGTGAATTGAAAACAAATAATATATTTGTTTAACTAAAAATTTAAAAGAATATTAACATAAGATTGTTACAATAATTTATTATTTTTAAAATGTTATTATTTGTAAAATAAAAAATAAAAACTACAAGGACCTAATTAAAAACAAAGTAAAATAATAAGGACCTGATAAAAAGAAAAAAATTATAAAGACTTGATTAAAAATATATGAAAGTATAAGGACTTGATAAAAAGAAAAAAAATTATAGGGACCTAATTAAAAACCAGTTGAAACTATAAGGACTCATATATTAATTATCCCTAAAATAAATAATAATAATAAAATTGTCCGTGTGAACAGGAAAGAAGGAAGATAAAGCTGACTTCTCGATCCACATTGTTTTCCGATCACAAGTTATTAATTGCATGCGCCATTATCATACAGGAAAACATCGCGAGTCCACCCCCCCCCCCCAAAAAAAATTCCAAAGTTTATTGCATCTTCCAAGCAAGTTGCAAAGGAAAAATGTTAAACACAGAAAATATTCAGATCAAACTAATGAATAGAACTGAAGAACATATTTATCTTAATTTGGTAAGAAGATGTGTGCACTCCATTATCATTAGCATTAAGAAAATGGTTTTCTTTTTCCTCTCCCTTTGTTTCTGCGGTGGCAAGTAAATGAAGAGATTACTGTTTGAGAAGGCACAGAGGAAGTGAGGCTTGACGTGGCCGAAATTGAAGGAAAGAGCAAGGGAAGGGCTCTGATCTGGAAAGCGACAAATATGGAGGAAGACAAGTAGGTTTCACTAGTAGAGATGGATAACGGAGTGAATCAAACTGCAGCAGGTTGACAAATTGAAGCGGTGAAGATTCCGTCTTTAATTTGTTTTCTTCTGGCGCGATGTGGGGTCAGTTTAGATTGACGTGAAAAAAACAGTTTATTTCCAATTTGATTTTTTAAAAAATAAGATTAGGTAAAAATTAAATTGAATAAGTTGAATTGTGTTTGAATTGAAATTTAGAAAAGTTAACTTATAAAGGTGATATTGGTAAAAAATTGTTTGAATTATGATTGAGTAAAAATAAGTTTGGCTGTAAAATGACCAAAATAGATATGAGTTTTAATAAATAATAAAACATGATTAAAAAAATAATTTTACATAATATAATAAATTTAAAATAATTTAATATGAAGAAATGTAATTTAATAAGTTAATTAAATTTTAAAACTTTAAAAAATCATAAAAAATATTTTAAATATAAAATGAAACATAAATAAAAAAAATGAATTGACATCACGTGGGTGAGAGGTCTGGGTTAAAAAAAAAAAAAAAGAAGTGGGATTGGCAGAGCCCATGGGTGAGGGGTCTGGGTAAAAGAAAAGAAGTGACCTCACGAGGGAATAAAATGGCAGATGGGAGAGAAAAATAAAACTGACATGCCTGCTGAACGGTCATCTATCTATAAGCTCTTCATGTTGAAAAATAAGCTCCCCCTCAACGGGTCATCTATCTATAAGCTCTTCATGTTGAAAAATAAGCTCCCTCGCGCGGTTGAGGGGGTTTAAAATCCAACAAATCCAATATATTATAAGTCCTGTCAAACACCATCAAATCTTCGATCGAGCTTATCTTCAAATTTAAGTCATGTTTGGGCTGACAAATGCTAACCCAAACAGGCACGTGATTAGTTGAAGGTCCCGGATTATGGGTCGTCTTGCTCATCGTTTGGATATGGGCCCATTCTTTTTTTTTAATTTTTATTTTTTTAATTCATTTGGAACATTCTTTACCAATAGCCAGTATCCTAAATTGATTAACTTTTAGTATATTCAATACCTAAGATGTTTTTCAGTAATATCTAGTATCCTAATTTATTAATTTTTAGTATATTCAGCATTCTAAAATATTTTTCCAATAGTGCCCACTATCCCAAATTAATATATTTTTACTGAATCTAGCATTTTAAAGTATTGTTTCAATAAAACCTAGTATTATAAACTAAATAATTTTTAGCGCATCTATCATTTTAAAATACTTTTTCAGTAGCACTCACTAACTGAAAAAGTACTCTAAATGCACTAAAAAATTAATTAATTTATGATATTGGTTGCTACACAAAAGGATGCACTAAATATCTATGGTTTAACTAGATTTTCATTAATATATATTAAAATTAATGAAATATTCATAACGCATTTTCCAACTTATATTTGGTGCTTAGCAGCTGGACATGCAGGGTTTGTATAATCATATAACAAATATTCGAGGCAATAAAGTGATGAGGATTCTCTACATATCCTTGTGTTTTTAAAGCATATATTAATGATTAAAAATGATTCAAACTCCTGCATAATTCAAAACATAATTAATTTAAAGAATAATGAATCTAAGATAAAAATAGTTATTTTTAATTCCAGTTTCTACCCAGCCCGCAAATACATGCAACTCATCGGTTAAAGATGAGTTGTTATATATAAAGAAATTTGTAAAGGATGGATGTGGTATTTAGTGGTGAAGAATTGATAGTGATGATGGAACCATATATAAAAGCGACAAACGTGGAAAAAAAGAAAGTGGGTTTCACGAGTAGTGATGAATCGAAGAGTGAATCAAACTACAGCAAGTTGACGGGGTCAAGCAGTGAGGATCAGTCTTTGCCCTTCTTTTTTTTTGGGCGTGAGATCTTCTCAGGGTTAGATCATCCAACAGTTCAATGAAATGAAAGTCACTGAGGTAGGCTATGGTTGTCTGATGATTTTATGTTACATTCATTTCCTTATGTATGTGCGTTAAGAACGCTGTATAATTATATTTCTGATGCACCAAATAATTTCGTTATGTTATTCTTTTGTATCTGCATATTTGAGTAATTATTAGATGGAGGAAAAATTGTAATTATCTTTTCCTTATGCTATTTGTTACTGCCAGGAATATAGAAAACATAATAAAAATAAAATAAAACATTTTTACAAAGCATCCTGCTTATTCTGTAAATGTGTGTAGATAATAATTAGCCTCACCAAGACTGCTTTTTCATCATTTTATATATATACTCCTCCGGTCCTTATTATAAGACCCAATTTGACTTTTTATTTGGTCCTAATTATAAGACCCAATCCATTTTCTCTCTTATATTTATGTATTTTTTTCCAAGATAATCCTTCTAATAATGATAGTTTTAGCCAATATACTTAATTAGCAAGGATATTTTAGGAATGACAACACTTATTTATTATAAATAACCAACTTAACTTACTTCCTTAATCTCCTCAAATAAGTCAATTGGGTTTTATAATTAGGACCGGAGGAGTAGTTCAATTGGGGTCGCATCTTTCACTGTAATTCCAAATCTCATCTTCCATTAGTTCTGAAGCACAAAAAGTACATGACTTCATCATATATGACGCTTTATGCGTCCAGACAATTTGGTTTTGGTGGACAATTCAAAGCACCGCATTTTTCGTGGAATTGAGGTGCTGGCAAACACGCATCATATTTATTAAATATGCATATTTTAAAAATGAAGTAGCATAAGCTAATATTTAATCAGGGGTAAAAGGATAGTGAAAATAAATTAAAGAAAAAATGACTAGTAAAAAACCTAGGAAATGTAAAATACTCCAAAAGGTACATGAATCAGCATAATCCCAGAAAAACGCAAATAAGAAAAGTCAGTCTTTAAATTAAAAAAAAAAAAAGCCATTTGAATGAGATTTATGAGACTGTGAACCCATTCATCTGGGAAAGTATAACGCTGCAGTGCTTAGAGGCATACACACAGTCTTTGATGGATTCGCTACACAATGCAGAGAAGACAAAGCTTGTGGGGACTCTAAGTGAGGAGATTACTATTGAAGAAGAATAATTATACAATGGGTGATCGATGTGCATCACGCAAGTTGAAACTTGCAGATAATACAATTAACTGTAGTATTAATCATAATCATGAAGGTGGTAAGAGTTCAAGCGGTGGAATGAAGGAACTAAAGTGTAGTACTCTTCCGGTTCCTAGCGGTGGAATGAAGGAACTAAAGTGAAGTATTTTTCTGATTCCTAATATAAGACCTAATTAACTAATTTAAGTGGATTAAGGATGTTAGTTAAATTAGTTAATATGATAAACATCTTTTTTAATTTTCTTTCCCCCTCATTCTCTCACTTGATTATTGTTTGCGAAATATTAATAGAGTTAATTTGAAAAAAAAATTGACAAACATGTAAAATAGGTCATATATATAGGACCAACATTAATTTTCTAATTAGCTTTTATATTAAGGAGAAGTTTAATTTTCTAATTAGCTTTTATATTAAGGAGAAGAGGAGTGTATATATATAGGGAGAATTCCAGTGAACAACCATTGTAGCATCTTATTTAAAAAGAAGGACAAAAAAAATTCTGAAATCTTAGTTCAGATCTTAAAGTTTGAAATAAAAATAAGTTTGAGAACAAAATATCCAAAATATCCTTAATCTGAAATGAAGAGTCAGGAAAAAAGGAAAAATTTGAGCAAGAAAAAACAAAAGACTAACTGTATGAAATCTTTACAATAATGTCCTAATGCGGTGTCATATTGTTGTATTATTGTGTGTGTTATGTATTTTACATTTCATTTAATTTATATATTTGTAATTTATTTTATTTCTACAAAATTTTCTAAAACTCCTCTAAAATTGAAAGGATTAGTAATACTTAAATAATTATAATATGTCAATTTGAAAAATACATTAATACTTTTATTTAATCCTACTTAATATTATTGATTTACTCATTCTGAAAATTGTAGCTTATTGTATTTATTAATGAATTTATAAGTGTTAATAAACATTTTAACAAGTACTCATATGTGGAATAACAAGTGTTATGATATGAAAAATCTTACAAATCTTTACTCTCATAAACATATTTTTGCTGGTCAAATGTGAGTTATATTTTTGCTATCTAATCCATTTAATCATGTGCAGCAAAAAAAAATAAAATACAAATATCTAAATATGAATGAACATGAGAAATAAGAAAACTAACAACAAAAATTAGAAATTTTGCAAGAAATATAAAAAAAAATTTACAATACCATTTAAGGTTCTATAGAGGAAAAAAAAAAGTGCCAAGAACTACATAAACAATTGAAATTAAAAAATTTACAATGAAAATTTGATGTTTTATAAAACAAATGTTGAAAAAATTAACAACATATAAAGGAATTAATAGCAAAAATTAGAAAATTCGCAACAAACATAAGAAAATTAACAACAGAAATTAGTTAATTTACAAGACATGCAAGGGAATTGACAATAAAAATTAAGCAATTTACAATAAACATAAGAGTATTTATAATGAAAATTAGGTGATTTGCAATATACATAAGGCCTAATTTTTGTTGGTAATTCCCTTATATGCTGCTGTTGCCTCCCTTATATATATATATTTTTTATAAATTTTCTAATTTAAGAGGATTTATAACAAAAATTAGGCAATTTACAAAAGGTATAAAACCTAATTTTTGTTGTTAATTCCATTATGTGTTGTTTGTTAATTTTCTAATATTTCTTATAAATCACCTAATTTTTGTTGTTAATTTCCTCTTATGTTGTTGTTAATTTTCTTATGTTTTCCTGAAATTACATAATTTTTGTTTTTAGTTCCCTTATATGTTGTTGTAATTTTTGTAAATATTTTTCTCTATATAGAACCTAAAATGGTATTGTGCATTTTCATATCTTTCTTGTAAATTTTCTAATTTTTATTGTTAATCTTCCTAATTAATCTATTCATTCATATTTATATATTTACATTTATTTTGTTATATATTTTTCTTTGCATCATACGAGTAAATGGATTAAATGGTAAAAATATAACTCACGTTTAACTAGCAGAAATATGTCTATGAAAAATGAAAACTTGGTTATTAACAAGAACGCATAAGGGTGATGGATTTGCATTAGTTAGAGTTGTTTTGGTCTTTTTCTCTTATTAATTTAATTTTATGATGGGGCTTAAGAGATTGATTTAAAGTTTTAGATTTTTTTAAGGACTTTTTGTTTAATAAATCCAACAAGTAAGAATGAAAGTAAAGAGTAAAGACTTGCAGGATTTTCATATCATAACACTTGTTATTCTATGTAGAGTGCTTGTTGAAATGTTTATTACCACTTATAAATTTATTAATCTTTGAATACAATAAATTACGGTTTTTGGAATGAGAAAATTAATAAAATTAAGTAGGATTAAATAAAAGTATTAATGTATTTTTTCAAATCAACATATTATAATTATTTAAACATTACTATTATTTCAATTTCAGAGTAGTTTAAGCAAATTTTAAGAATAGAATAAATTACAAAAATGTAAATTAAATGAAATGTAAATATATAACATACAATTAATAATACAACAATGTGCCACCACATTAGGCCATTGCTGTAAAGATTTGATATATCCCGTCTTTTTTTTTTCTTCCTCAAATTTCTCCTTTTTTTCTGGCTTTTTATTTCAGGTTAAGGGGTTTTTTTTAGTATGAAGTTAAGGGTATTTTGGATACTCTGTTCTCAAACTTATTTTCATTTCAGACTTTAAACTGAGATTTTAAAATTTTATGGTCCTTCTTTTTAATAACATGCTACAATGGTCCTCTATTGAACCCCCCCCACACACACACATCACAACATCAAGGGTTAAAAGCTTGACGTTTACTCGGTTGAAGTGATGTTGCTTGAAGTATTGTGGGGGTGCTTGGGATCAGCAAAAAATATTTTTAAAAATATTTTCACACAGATTGAGATAGAATGTTTTTATACACTTGTATCGGATATTATAAAATTATTAATTGGTTTCCATCTAAACTCATCATGCATGGAATATATGCCAAATCTATATATCACACCTTCCAAGAAAGTGGCAGAGCACGAGTTAGATGCAATGTATTGAGAAACGTGTGGCAATGAATATTTCTAATTTGAGATTATCCGAAGAAGAGAACGTAATACCCAGGGTTGTCTAGGTCTTCCACATGGACGGAGGTGACAGATTAAATTGATATTGCTTGACGAATTCCATGGAATGCCCAAACTTGAAGGCAAAGGGCTCCATTGAGGAATGGGACAAACGTGGAACAATATGTAAAGAAGCTTGGAGCGTGTTTGTAGCAGCGTTTGAGCCTCTCAAATGTGCCTTGAAAAATTTACAATGTGCTTATTATGTCATTTGCAGGTGAAGTGATGTTTGGATTCATCATGAAAGCAAATGAGCTTATAGGAAAAGCCACACAAAAGTTAAGATGTGTTTGGACCAGTAATGGTAAGATTAATTTTTATTTTATCTGACTTTTTTAAATTTGAGTTAGGATAAAATTCAATTAGTGTAATGTGATTTATATTTGAATTGAATTTTGTAAAAGTTAATTTGATAAATTGGAACTTGTTTGGATAAGTAATAAAAAAGTAAGTTCAAATATAAAATGATTAAAAATGGTGCCTTTATTTTTCAAACTAATTTTCCTAGCTTATAAATTGATTTTTAATATAGTGATATGCATAAATATTTTAAAGAGATACCAACAAGAGTTGGTCCAGTTGGTAAGAAGTTAACATATAACTCACAAGGTCGCGAGTTCGAATCCCATTGCTGATGTGAGGATCTTGTTGGTGGGTGATTTGTAAGTACCCCATAAGTGCTTTTTGAGCCCGGAAGCATGTCTTGACCCTGGTGAGCCCCCGGGACCCAACTCACCTAAACTTTTAGTTTATCAAAAAGAAAATTTTAGAGAGGTCATAATATATAATATAATTAAGTAATTTATTTGGCTTTCTTAATCTCTTCAAATTAGTCCATTGAATCTTATATTAATTAAAGACCTGGAATAATATATCATGTGTATATAATTTGATAAATTTAAGCAAAACAATAAATTAAAAATAATTAAACTATTACTCTAAAAAAAATCAAATTATTGGATTGAGATAGGGCCTATTCAAATACATTTATCTTTCTTTTTGAAACATCCTACCTTTAACCCCTCTGGGTACGCATTTGGAAGCGTTATGGTTCAAGTGATTTACAACACAAGCCTATAGATTAAACTTTGTGATTGGTTCTCTAGTTATTATTTACTGGTTAAATTCCAGATTTTCAGTCCAACTTTGAGCAATCATAACTCTTAGCATACATATCTGTTGTAAGTGATCTACCACTTGTTTTAAAGTTCAAGTTGTGTACTTTAATCATCCAAATTTCATGGATAGAGTAATCATTTGCTATACTTCTACTCTATCACTATTTTGTTACTCAATTAGGGATAGTTTATCTCCTAACTTGTACTAACAATTTATGATTAGGACTTTCTATACGTAATACCATTCCATTCATACACTAACCATTCCCATACATTATCATAGCTAATTACACAAGCCAACATCATTATTTATCATCACATACCATCAATGGCACATTTACAACATATATTGATATATACAGTGTACAACATAATACAACAAATTTCCCCAAATCTTTTCTTCTTTCCTTGCTTCCACTTCATATATCCTTTGCTTGATCATATCACCTATTATAGTTGGCTAATGGAGGGTGGGATTCGGTAGAATCTCAGTAGCAAACATTACCATTTATGCATGCAAGATGGATGCAAGTGTATGACATGCCTTTGTGCACATAACTTTATTGTTTATGCATGGTGAAATCCATGGAAAGTAAGCCAGTTCATTCATATTCACATAACATAATGTCAAGGCATACTTAACTAAATATAGCAATCATAATTCAGTAGTATAGCTTAGTCACATCATGGCATTCATAGCACATACACACATACACATCAAGCACACAAGAAAGGTAAGTTCGCTACCTTGTATCATAAGTTTTCTCTTACTCTTCAACTTGCTCCCATTTGCTTTCAATCATTAAAGTTGCTTGCCTCAACCTTTGCCATTTATTTTCCTTGATGTCTCATGGCCCTAAATACACCAACACATCATTTCTATTCATTCATTAGAGCCATAGTAATCAACAACATTAATATTTTGTTTCTTTGAGCTATATTAGCTTTTAACTTTTGGGTTTGATTTCCAATCTTCCCAAAATTAATTCCACATACTATTCCCACACAATTTTACATGTAGAATCCATTTCCAAGCTCAAAATAATCGAAATCAAAATCCTCCCTACTCAACTTGATCTGGCTGAACATAGGGTCTTACGGCTCAACATTCCACTTTCAATTCTAATGCTTCCAAACTTGTTTTCTCACCTTTACTCCACAAAATTTTTCATTTTAAACACATTGGAAGCATCAAAATCATCAAAATCCAGTCCTAGCCCCAAGAACCAGTCCTGACTGAAATACTACTCAAGTTACATAATCAAAAAATTCAACCAATTTCAACGTAAAATCACGTGATTCTTGTTCCTTTCAAGCTTTTAAACATTATTTTAACATTAATTTCATATTCTCCTATTCTTAAGAATTTTGTGCAGAATGTGCCACTAGAGTTTCAAGATCTCAAAAATCATTAAAATCCATAACCAAGCTCAACAACAACAAGGGTAGTGACAAGTACTTTAAAAACCATAAAGATACCTTGTTTTGGAGCTTGATCTTGCATGGGACTCTTTGGCCTTTCTTTCTCCCTCTTCTTTCTCTCTCTAGAAACTATTTTGTTAGAGTTTCCCTAAGGTTTCCTCTAGGTTGGATGAAAATGAGGGAGGGGAGGGGGCATTTATAGAAAACAAGACTGAATTTGGGTCATTGATCTTAAAAATGTGTGGCTTGATCTGGACTGTCCATTTTCTCTTTTAATCTTATGATGACATGTGTCCTATGACATCATGCTTACCTCATCATGATGACATCATTCTTACATCATCAATCCACATGCTTTTAATCCAACTGTACAAGTGTCTTTCATTCAGTTGTACACGTAATACCTTCTTTTCCCATCTAACCGTACACTTGTTTCCTCTATATTCCTTCATCATTTTGGCATTAAAATAGGGAGGAAGTTACTATAAAATTTGTGCAAAATACAACCCTTAGGTATTCCTCCATCTATTTTGTCATTATACACCATATATGGTACTTTTTTGGGCCTTGACTTACTTGAGACCACTGGGATATATTCTAGTACTATTTTCTCACCTTAAACAATTCTACATGGCATTATATAACATGCCTAAAGAGAGATTTATGCTCTTCCCTTATTCTTCCATAAAAATAATTGAAATAATTAATAATATTTATTTTGGAGTGATCTTGACCGAATTCTTTCTACCGGTCCACAACTCCGAGAATCTATCTTCGGGTTCCAATACTATTCATTTATCACAGGGAATTCCTATAATTTTTCTTAAATCAAAAGTCAACTTCTAGACATTTGACTTTGACTTTCCCAGAAAAGTCTGTAAATAGGCCTTAAATTCTATTAAAGCCAACCTCTTTGCTTTCTGGGGACGGAATTATTTTTAAAACCTATGATAATTCCTGAAGTATTTTTTCCCATTTTCTTCCAATTATCTGATGCCTCCCTATACTTTAAATAATTCATTTTCAATAATATTCAAAATCAGTCAAAACCCTGGGAATTCCACAAATTCCTTTTAAGGGCATTGTCGTCATTTTTAGCCTCATACAGGCCTCTAAACCTTATTCCTATTTTTTAAAATTTTTTCTAAAGTGTTTAGGCCTTAAACCTACCATTTCCTATTTTTTAGGATTTTTCAAGGATTTTCGGGCATAATTTTCATTTTTGCCCTTACCAGCCCAAACTTTACAAAATTACGATTTTGCCCTTGATTTGGCTTAACCTCAAAATTCACCTCATTGAAGCCTCCAACATAACCTGTAGCCTACATTTATCTCTATTTCTCATTCTAGGGTCTCGAGACTTCTTCTGAGTCTCTAACTTCCTCTTTTCTCAATCCCAGAAAATTTTCTTTTTGAGATTTAGTCCTTAGGAATCCCTCTGTTCTTCCAGGGAATCTCTGAAACATCTACCAAAAAATGTCTAGTAGCCTACTCATTTTAGGTTAATTTTGGTACTTCTAGGCCTAAAATTTAGGATGTGATACTTTTTATCCTCATTTGCTTTCTTTGTCCATGTTGGCAACTAAAAAAACATCAAATTTGAATCTACCGAGACCTTTGCTTGTCACCTTTATGACCTTCATGCAAAGGTTAGGCTCAAGTTAGCATTAAGCAATGACAATGCTAGATAGTTGTTTACGTCCTTTGATGTCACCAGGAGTCCAATGTTGGCGACCATGTCATGCGTCACATATACTCCCAAAAAGGCCTTACAATAAGTTGTACGCTTGCCTTGTCTCTAGCCTGTTTCATGTTGCAAAGAAGTTAGGGCTTAGTACATACTTATTAGAGTTACCTCTAGATATGTCTATCGATTTAATATGTAATGTTACATCCAACACCCACTTCTCCTTATTTTCATTTGTGATTATTATTTTCAATACTTCAATTATTTAGGGTATATACGGCCAAGTTTTCACTTTCATGGTGGATTTAGATATTGAATTTGTAGATGGTTATTTTCCTTCTTAGTTTCTGCCTTTTTTGCTCTTCCTGCTCTTTGATCTCATTCCTTCTCCTTTTCTCTTGTTTGTTTCACATCACAAAAGTTTTGTATTTCAGAGATATGAGACTCTAGAGGGTTGTCCGGACAAGAATATTACATTGATGGTTTTTTGTTTGTTTGACTCAAAAATCTTGTCTATTAAATATTTTTGAAAGTTATTATAGTTATGTAATTTCTCCTCTGTACCCAAGGAGATTAGTCTATATTTATAACGTCTGTTTAGGATATGTAGAAAACTTAGGCCTAATGCTTTAGGTTTATTGGGTCTAGTGCACCAATAAATTGCTGTCATTTGGATTATTCCCTACATCAACATTTAACCCTTCAAAAACTTCGTTAATTCCCTCGTTAGACTAAATAAAATTTCTTTATTTTTGGAATAAAAAATGAAAGGAAATTACATAAAAAGAAACCTAAAAATCTTATATGCTAAAATAGGAAGCTAAGAAAATATAATGACAAATTAGGAAGTGTTTCCTGGTGGGGGATTATGGAAATGTTGTTCAACTACAAAAAAGCCCTTATATGACCCAAATAATATGCATTTACAGTAGAGAGAAGAAAAGTGTGGTGGGAGGTGGGGAAAAAAGTTGGAAGGGAGCATGAAGGTAGGAGCATGAACATGGGAAGCAATTGATGAAGGAAGTAAGCAAGGTTAGTATTTAATGACCATATTCTTCTTCTCCTTCTTTTCTCCATCTCTTTTATGTGTTGGTTCATCTTCTTGTTTCTATTGGATGGGAATGTCATTGGAGTGAGGCTAGTTTTGAGGTAGAGAGCGTAGTGAAGCAGGGATATGCTGTGGGTATATAGAGCCTACAGGTAAGGATGGTAATCAGAGGCTAAATGCATGGGAGAGCAAAAACAGTGAGGGAGAGGGGTTTTATGGTGTCATAAATGGGTCAGGGTGATTAGTGTCAGAAAAAGGGACAATGTTGAAGGGGGATTCGAATAATGGAGTGGATTTATTATGAGAAAATGAAGCATGAGTGTGGAGAGGAAAGAAATAAGTGTTTTGTTGCAAATAATAAGCATGAATGTGTTAAATTCTAATCTGGTCATGTAAGCTGATGGTGATGGTATTGTGTTGGTGAAATTGAAGTGGTGACCTAAATGTTAAGTCATATAATCATTATTGTTCTATTATGAGTACAGGTAATGATGCAAAATGAATTTCGAAGCCGGGTTATCTTGTGGGAAGGAGTTGTTCTGTTATTTTCATGCGGTGGGAAATTTGTGACAGATAATAGAGGTGAAGTGAGATATAATAGAGGTAGCATGAGGTTAATAAGCAGTAAGGATGGGTTGACAGTCGAAGAATTGAGGCTAATAATATGTGAGTGGATTGATGGTGATGGAAGAAATTATGACATTAACCACACAGTGGCCTTAATGAGAAGACATTGATTGAGCTTTATGACAATGCTGAAATATATAACCTTTTTCAATACAGTGGGAACATCGGTCATATGTATGTGGAGAAAAAGGCAGGGGGATCCCCAGCCAAGGAACAATACAGAAACGTAAGTAGAAGTTTGTCCTAATTATTTATTGTCATTTATGAATTTTATCTTGTCATTCGTGTTAACTACTCTTGTCATTATGACCGCAGAACAGAGAGATTCATGGTTATGTCATAGCAAACAGAACTGGATGCGTCTCCCATTAGGTTGTGTTATGATTCTAGTTGGCTCAATGAAGAAAATACATGTGAATGTGACAATGATGGAGGAAGTAGGCCCTATAATGTGGATACATCCATCGAAGTTGAAGATATTGATGGTAGTAAGATGAGCAGTGTGAAATGGAGGGGACTTTTTACAGCGGTGGGTTAACATTTTCCAAATACAGATGCATTTCGGGTATCTGCATACAAGTTTGTACTTGCACATAAGTTTGTGCCCAAATATGTGAAGAATAGCAAGAAATTCTTATCGGTGAGGTGTAAAGTTGAAGGTTATCCGTGGAAGCTATGTGCAAATCATGTGGGGAAGAGTTACATGTGTTACGAGTGATGATATTTATAAATTGGCATGTTTATTCTGCCCAAGATAGCTTAGAAGTGATGCATAGTGGAAGAGCTAGTTTGAACTCATCAACAATAATTGATGAGATGAGAGAACATGTAGACAAGCATAGTTCTAAGCTAAAGAAGAAGTTGAAACGAGAGTATAAGATTGATCTAACATATAAACAAGTTTATAGAGCAAAAGAGAAGTCATTGGAAGACATATATGGTAGGTTTGAACAATCATACATGCTCATACCATGGATACGCCAAAGGCTAAAGGAAATAAATGAAAAAACCGTGGCTAAATGGACGACTATTGGGAACCAGTTTGAGCATGGTTTCATGTCCTATAGGTCATATATTGAGGGTTTCTTGGGTGGTGTGAGGCATATTCTGTATATTAATAGAACTCACTTAAGTAGACCATATAAGGGGACATTGTTGTTGGCTTCAGCTTATGATGTAGATAACAAGCTGCTACCGTTTGTAATTGTAATTGTGAAGAGAGAAACACTAGATGATTGGACATGGTTTTTCTATATGATAAAAAAAAAATTTGGGTTCTATTGAAGTGACGATTGTATCAGACTGACACAATGCTATCATCATAGGAGTAGCATCAATATTTTAGGGTTAAAGGTATGCCTTTTATTATAGACATATTAAGGAGAATTTTAGTTCAGAAGTGATGAAAATGAATAAGGGGCAAACAAGGATAAATGGCCGATTAAAGGAGGATGCACTACATGTATTGGATAAAATTGCGTATGCAAGGACGATGAGAAATTTGAGGCAGTAATAGATGACACGAGAGCCTTTTCTCCAAGGCTATTTAATTGGCTTATCAATCATAGGGATGTAAATAGGTAGGCTAGAAGCAGGTTCCCGTATAAAAGATGAGACAATATTACAAGTAATATTGCAGAGTCATTCAATGTATAGATGGTCAATGAGAGAAAGCATATTGTAGCCCAATTGATCCATGAGCATCGAGAGAAAGTTGCAAGAAAGCTGCATGCCTCCTATATTGCTATGACCAAATGGAAGAATTGTGTTGGTCCAAATATAGACAGTAAGGTGATGGATATGGTGGCTGGGTCTACGCATATGTATGCTGAAAATTATGGTGGGAGAAGAGTAAAGGTGATAACATCACGTGGAGACCACCAAGTTGATCTTAGACTATACCAATGTAGTTGCAGATCTTGGCAAATGATGGGGATCCCTTGTTACCATGCTTGTGTAGCCATCAAGGTTGTCCATGGCAATATTTATGATTGTGTTGATAATTGCTATAAAAAGCCTTCATAGGAAAAGATTTATGCTTGCAGTATAATTCCTGTGATAACAACAGACATACGTAATCCATATGATTATTATAAGATAGGAAATGTCAGTGATCAAATATTCTTGCTACGTCCCATAACATCTTGATGACCCTAAAAGCCCAAAAACAAACAGGGATGAATCAGAATTCCAAAACAAATGGATATACCATTGTGAAAGATGCCACCGACTTGGACACACAAAGAGGAATTGCAGAAATCCTAACCCATCATAAAGTTTTGAGTAGAGTTAGGATGGGTCATTTTTTGGTGTATATAGATGTATGCTCCATCCTTGTCAACTTTTTTGGGACTAGGGTTGTAGTTAGGAGCTAGTATAGATATTTTTTTCATAAGTAAGGTGATAGACATGTCAGTGATAAGGGAGCATCAAGTGTGGCCAGTATCTTAATGTGCACTTGTCATTGAATAGATGAAACCAAGTTACTATTATGGAGATGTTATCTTTTGTTAATGGCGCATTATTTGTTGTCATTTTCAAATTTAGTCTTGTTATTGGCAGTGATGAAATCAGGCTAATCTGATAGTTTACTTGAAACTGATATTATATATAAAGAATATGTTATGTCATCCTTCATTGTTGTTATTTTCAGATTAGTTGTTGTTTTCAAATTTATTCTAGTTATTGGCAGTGGTGTAATTAGACTAATCTGACAGTTTATGTGAAACTAATGTTATATATAAAGAACATGTTATGTCATCCTTCATTGTTGTTATTTTTAGATTAGTTGTTGTTATTTTCAAATTTATTCTGGTTATTGGCAGTGAAGTTATTAGGCTAATCTAACAGTTTATGTGGAACTGATGTTATATATGAAGAACATGTTATGTCATCCTTTATTGTTGTTATTTTCGGATTAGTTGTCATTTTCAAATGGATACGAGTAGGACATATTCAAGTAAAATTGAGTGACATAAAAAGAAATGGATAACAACAACATATATTCAATGTGGCTGTTGTCATCATCTGTTTTTGTGTGGTTAAATTTAGTTTCATTAATGTCACTTGGGGGAAAAATTGGCATCATGTATTTCAACATTCATTGATGTCATTCGGTACACCTATCTCTGTGAAGCATAAGAATGGAACACACATCATCATAAAATAAAATTATATTTATTAACATGGCAAATTACACATTAGGTTAGCCTACAATGCATATTACATACAACAATCTAACACAGAACAAGTGAATTATCATCCTAACATCGAGACGCCTAGGACAGATGCCTTTTCTTTGACTTTCTACTCTTGGGTGGTTGTGGTTGTCAAGTAAGATCCAATGCCTTGTCATGTTTTTCATTCATTTCATGATTCACCAACCACCATGTCAGGTCATGACAAAAGCCAGCAACTTCTTCCTCTGTGTAGTTAAGGGTCACACTAGGTTCCCATCTTCTCAGCCACATCATACAGTGCACCCCACAATCCCTTCTGTGGACATAACAATATCAACACAGTTAGTTAATGCCTCTAACATCTTCATTTACTGGACAAAATTCCAAATTGACAAGACTGACAGGTTATTCTGCTGAGGAACTTCCGTAAATGTTATTTCAGACATTAGCTTTTTCCCAACCAATTCTAGTTTGATTAAGTCCAAGATTATATTGAACCTCTTCCTCTGCAAAAAGATTCAGGTGCGCTTTACCATGTTCAGTACTAACACTGAAAGTTGAATAATTTTACAAGTATAAAACCTAGGGTAAACACAATGAATTTTTTCTTACACAATCCTCCACAACCATTTCTACTAGGTCCTTCATGACAACCTTCTTCCTCTTACTTCTGTCCTTAGTCCCGAAATGTCACTCATAAAGTCTAATAAGTAGAAATCTAATGTGTTGGGTTGAATAGCAACACAAAACTAGTGTTGGCCAACAAGAGCAGGACCAATTATGAAATCACATCCACCTAAGTCATAGCCAATGAACTTAAAAAGAATGAGCTTCTTATATTTTTGGGCTTTTCAGGTTGGGTCATGTGCCATCTTGTTTTGCATGACATGAAATTGTTAATTCATTAACAGAGAACAAGTCATTTCCAATTCTATTGTTCTCATTAGTATTTGGATTTGAAATTAAGTAACCTCACCATGAAATCCACATCAAAGATGTGCCTTTTCCCTGGCCCCAACTCTACCTTCATGCCCTCCATCACTGCCTTACACACCAAATTAAGCACCTATGATGCACAGTAAAAATGTCACTCTTACACAATAATCTCACCAAACACTATTAAAGATAAGCATGGGTATAGACACAAGGCATTCAAAAATACCCTGTTATTTACTTTGTTCATTCCACCTAGGACAAACAGTTGTTTTCGGTCTATATCTTTATCAAACATTTTAATCACAGTCATGAAAACATTATCAGATGTCAGTGATAGAAAGCATAGTGTTGGGGACATCATCACTTGTCGTCCCCATATAGTTTATTGTCATTATCAAATAGATTGTTGTAATTGTCAGTACACACTGTGTCATTTAAAACTTAGGCAAACCAGGGATATACTTACTTCTTTCTCTCATCCTCATTCTTGGGTCTATGTGATATAAAGTGAAAAAAATGTCCCTTTCCTCTTTTGGCTTCTTCGTTCTCAGAGCTGACTTGAACTCTATTCACGGAGTTTTAATTGTGGAACTTTTTGCCCTTATTGACCTCCTCATTTCAGTGGATTTTTCAGGTTCTGCTTCCTCCCCATTGTTACTACTCTCCCATTCACCATCCAACAGCAAAGGAAGATTGGTAGGGGTTGCAGTCTTTGCATGTGTGTCTTCCTTACCCTCATCATCTAAATTCTCAATTTCTTTATCATCATCTTCCACCTCTTTAATCACATAATCATGACCTCCTTCCCTGTCATCATGGACATGTTCCTCTGTATCAACTACATAATCATGACCTCCTTTCTTGTCATCATGGTCATCTTCCTCCTCATCCTTGTCCTCATCATCATCATCATCTCCTCCACGACCATCACAGTCACCCTCATCTTCCACCTCCTCAACTATGTAATCATGACCTCCTTCCCTGTCATGAAGGTCATGTTCTTCTCATCCTCATCTTGATCATCATTTCTTTTGCTGGTGTCATTCTCATCAAGTTCCTTATCTCCACTTCCCCCTGCAGCTTCTCTTGTAATCTCCTCTACCACTCGGTCAATGTCTTTAGCTTCTTCATTTGCAACTTCATCAGTGATGTTACCACCTACATCACCAATTTTTTCACCCCCTTCTTTAGGAATGGCCTTCTCATTTCCTATCCCCTTCACTTTGGTGTTTAATCCAATTTGCACTTTTATTAGCTCATCATCAAGAGCCTTCATTAACATCCTTGGGCTTTCTTCAAGCTTCTTCATGAAACGACCCCTTAACTCCTTCAATGCCTGCATACATAATAAATAAAGATATCAAAGAAATTGATTACTCTTATCATTCCCAGTATCTAATTGGTCATTTACAAATCAAGTCTTGTCATCTCAAGTATCAACCTTACTAATAGAGTTACTTAAGCTCAGTTCAGCCAAATTAACTTTTCTAAATTCCCACATATCGGATCTAAAGACGAATTGAATTGTCCTCATCCCTTGCTGAATAAACCTCACTGCCACTAGTTCCATACAATATTTTCATGCTGCTATCTCTCTCTTTCTCTACCCTCTCCTTTATCCTCTCATCAATCCAAAATTCAATAGGGCTTGTTGAACCTCGCTTAACACTTTTCCCCAGAGGGAAATGCTTAGCAAAATATAGCTGCAAAACTAAATAAATATGGATCATATTTCTGCAACAATAATATAAAACAAAATTATAGTAACTAATAAAAATATTCACTTACTAATAGCAAATAAAGATACCCTCCAACATTGCAAGTTCCTTTCTTCTTCTTCTTCTTCTTCTTCTTTGTTGTCTTCATAAAGTCTCCATTTCCTTCCCTAAGTTCTAATTATGTATGTTGACCAATCATATTTTCCAAACCCGTCTATCATGCAACGCATCACTTTCAATAAAACTTAAATGTACAGTTGTGCTTGACCCAGGACATAAAAAAGCTCCACTGTATAAAGCATAAATAGGAGCTCAAAATTGTTGTTTTCTATCCCAGATAATATCTTCTTTAGTATTTTGGTAAATGGAACCTTCCAATATGTGTCCTTTAACCTCTTATATGTTGGGTCATCCTCACCAACATTAGATTTAACTTCCTTCACACCGTGAGGTACACCTAGAAACTCATAAGCATCTTTTAGTTCGATTGCCTCCTCTTGTCCCCTAATGGTAAAGTCATGGGATCTCAACAATGACACAAGTAGGTCACGTGGAAGTTGCTTCACATTCACATTAAGCAAGTTCCCAAAATTCCATCCTCATAACTTTTTGCCTTAACCACTTATTCTTTTCACATATCTCTCTCTTCCCGATTTAGCGCCTTCTATGCCTTCCCTACTTCAATTTTTTGTTCTACTGCATTTTTACACTTCTCCCCTCATTTTGCCATATAGTCCCTTGTAAACAACAGGAGTCCACTGTGTACTCCTCTACTTGTGGACCCTTCCCCTTCTTCCAATACCATCTTATATAATTTTGCAAAGTCATCAATGTACATTCATTAAGTAATAAATGTTACACATATACTACATCTCTGGTTATTTCCTAATATGTTATGGTCATTGTGAGTTCCTTCATTATCATTACAAATATGATCATTACATACTGAGAATATGGTTAATACAATGAATATGGTCATTTCCAGTTCTTTTATTGTCATCATGAATATGGTCATTACAGACTTATGGTCATTATTATGGATATAGCCATTTCTAGTTTTTTCATTGTCATTACCAATATGGTCATTACAGACTGACAATAAGGTCATTACTATGAATATGGTCATTTTCAGTTCCTTCATGGTCATTACCAGTATGTTATTGTCATTTCTAGTTCATTCATATAATCTTTATAATCAATCAGACAATTTTCCTATTCATTTGAAAATCCATTTTTTGCTAATATCACAGTTCTCAACTTCATTATAAAAAACACTAGCATGCCACAGAGACTCAGAATAAACCTTGAATCACTATTCTAGTTATTCACAAACGTCATCGTGTCATTTCTAAATATTGACTAATCATTGCTTCCCCCACATACCCAGAAATGTCTACCACAGGACAAAAGTTAAATCCCTAAACTTACCTTAGTCAAATGAGGATGATGCTTCCTAATTGCAGTTATGAATCACCGACTGCCAACTTTTGTCCTTTCACCCAATGAGCCAGAGCTGAGGACGTTCACCCTTCAAACAAAACAGCCTTCCACTTCAAACTCCTCTCCTTTCTTACACACATACTATTTTAGCATCATCAACTCTCCAACTTGTTAGCATTTTCAGGGTAGCAATGGGGATGGTGGAAGTGAGAAACCAGGAAGCACGACTGGGTCAGTTCGTGGCTCTCACTTTCTCTCTACTTTCAAACTCTCCTAGAAGGGTATTTTTGTAATTGAATAACATTTCTATAATCCCCCATCAGGCAATACTTTCTTATTTGTCATTATATTTGCTTAGTTTCCTATTTTGGCATATAAGATTTTTAGGTTTCTTTTTATGTCATTTTCCCAAAAATGAATTTCTTCTTTTCCATTACTCGCACTCTGAATCTCTGAACCCTGAAAGCATAACTTATTCTCTAATTTCTCTCTCTTCCTCAATTACATTCACAACAAAACACTTTTTTTGTTTTTTTAATAAATCACGAGTCTTTGAGCAATGTATTCATTCCTTTCACGGTGATGCTCTCTCTCCTCACCTCTCCGCTTCCATGGTGTAGCCGTCGTTGCAAAGTCATCATGGAAACTGTTGATGGGGGTTCTGACGCAAGAGTAGAATGGGAACAATCTTCTTGCTCAGTTCGTGCTAAATTTCTCAGCAACTTCGTTGCGGAAGGACAATTGGAAGCTTGCGAAGTTGATTTTCTCCAGAGCATTCAGCTTGAAAGGTAACAAGTCATGCAAGGAAGAAGAGCGTCGGTGGCATTCCGATGATGAGGAAGAGTAATGCGGCCATGGATGAACTCGAGGCGGTGGATACTGTTAATGGGGGGTTTAACAGAGTTTTTTGTTAGCCCCGGGGGGGTGGGTAAATGTTGACGCGTTGAATAATCCAGATGGCAACAATTTGTTGGTGCATTGGACCTAATAGACCTAAAGCACTGGACATGAGTTTTCTTCTTAGGAATTTTATAAAAAAATAAATCACATGTAAATATTTTTATGTTAAATAAATTAACGGTTATTAATTTTGTTTTTTATTTTTCATATAATTTTGAAGTTTAAAAGCTGAAAGTTGTTTAGGGAAAAATTAATAATTAAAAATATATTTTCGTGCTAAAAAAGGAAAAAGAGATTTTTAATTGACCGAAAGAGGAAAGAGTTGTGGTTGAGCAAGATAGATTTGTTTGGTTTTTAGTTTGACAAAATTCCGTTCGTCAAAGACATTACTAAAAAATCAATTCGTTAAAAGTAAATTATTGTAATGAGGTTGATGTCTAGATATAATTTTCAAAAATCAACTCAGTAACTGAAAGTTATTTAGATAATATATAATAAACTATATTCTAAATGTATAACGACAAAAACAGCCATAAGTTTCATGATATATAATTTTTTTCTATGTAAATTTTGGTTTAATTTGTTAAAAAATATATAAATAATATAAAATTTGATACGGCAAATAATACATATAATATAAAATATATAATAATACAAAATTTAATCATAAAACCACGCAAACCATATGAACAATTATTAATTTTTTACAAGATTAGGGTGCAAATTTATTCCAGAAGTTTTCGCTCAAGAATATTGGGCATCCTCTAACATCCTCTTTTTCTGTAAAAAAATAAAATAAAATAAAATAAAAATCAGTTATGACCTAAAATATATACAAGATATAATCTGATTTATGAGAGATTCCATGTGTTAACATTTATTTACATATTAACGATGTGTTTTTTTAAATAAAGTGTAAATAAATATTTTTAAAAAAAAAAACTTGTTGCGGTGATTGTTTAGATATGTGTGTATGCAGAGATTGTTATATATTGCGTGAATAACATTTAGAAAAACTTTTGAAATCTTAAAAGGTTACGATTAGTTAGGGAATTGTTGGTTATTATATGTATCTAGGTTTTAATATTTAGATAACTCTCAAAAAAGACTATTTAGATTTTATTAAAAAAAATACAGTAAAAAGAAAATAAATAAATAATATCTTTTAGAAACCAAATAGAAGACCTAGACCTATTTATCATTCCTTCTCTATTTGTTATCTGGCCCCCTCTTTCTCCTTTTCTTGTTTTCTTCGTCTTTCCCTTCAATTCTACAACTTCTACCCATTAATTCTAATATTCTGAATTGTAAGCCACGTCATCCCTTCTCCATCATTCACATGTGCTGTCAACAACTGGCGTTCTCTTCCTCTTGATCATATTATAACTTCAAGACTCTCAATAAGAGCTTTGGAATGATTCTTTGGTATAACTATCTGTAAGTGAGGCCTAACAGATAACTCTGGACATTCTTTCGTGTACACGAGAACTACATGTGTTTGTTCTATATGGTTGTTTGCCTTCTTATTTAATTATATAGTTGTGTATTCTAGAAATTTCCTGGTAAAGACACTTTTAATTTGATTTCATTCGGGAGTTATAATTATAGTCAATATTACTAATGGTTAAATGTGCTAATAATTATACTAATTAAATTATAATAATAGTATAATGTTATATTTTTATTAGCATTAAACTATGATACATAAATAAAAAGAAATAAATGCAGACACACTGTTGTGTTTAAATTAAAAGTTGTTTGAAAGATTTAAACTTTGAATCTTAGTTCAATCTTTCAAGCATGCTTGTCACCATATAATCTTGATGTATCTTGTGAATCTTTTAGTAGTTTGCTCCTTTTCAAGCATGCTTGTGCATATGACACTATATTATTCGAATTGGAAGTAGTTTGTGGCACTGTGGTATAAAATGGAATTATATATACTTGTGTTGATGTATTTGTCATTGCATTTGCATTCATGATGGGTTGAGATTAAGAGGAGCTCTTGTGTATATGATGAATTATTTTACCATGTGGTATGCCACCACTCAATGCACAGTGGATGACACTTTTTAGAGCCCCTTCTTTCATGTTTTCCTTTAGTCGTGATGGTATTAGAGTTGACATGTAACACCTCCTTAGTGTTATTCTTTTAAGGGGGGGAGTCATAGTTTAGGCTTGAACTCTGTATTTTTGGCCGGGTGTCATCTCAACTACTGGTGAGCTTGGGGCAATCCAGTTACATGGATTACTTCTTATCAAAGTATATGTGTTAACCTATGGCTCTAGTCAGTGGTATAAAGTTGGACGGTGATATAAGAGACGCATATTGCATTTATGCATAAATGACATATTTTGCATGTATGGAATGATATGTTAGGAGTAGCTGAGATAAATCCGATGTTCATAAAGAAATAAAAATAAAAATATATACATGATTATACTTTTGTTCTATATTTTGTTGTATAGTTTGCTTGTATATGTTAGGATTCCAATATTTACTAAGATGTTGGATCTCATTCCTTCATCTTAACATTTTCAAGTTAGAACAAAATAGAGTCAAGGGAAGTCACTAAAGAAATAAGCCTTGAAGGATTTACTTTGCTCCTCAAGCACATTTGTTTGTATTTAAAATGCCGTGACTTTAGGACCTCGTTAATTTATTTTATTTTTAGTTGTTTAATTTAAAATATTTTAAGAATATTAAGTTGACCCTGGGTTATCTTGAATAGATTGATGTTAAGTTGACTTGGACCGTGTCTATTGGACGGAGGAGTCCCTAAGCCCTAAGATGCTACTCCCTCCATCCCTTATCATAAACAACCTTAGACTCTATCACGTAGATCAAAAAGTTAGTTAAAGATGCTAAATAAGTAGAAATTAAAATTTTTTCTCCAAAATACCCTTATTTATAGGGGGAGAGAGTATAAGAAAGAGAATAAGAAAATTATTATAATAAAAAGAATTATTAAAGAGAGAGAATGTGAATAGAGAGAGATTATGGTTTAGGAAATGAAATAATAAATATATTGGATATAAAAATAAGTAATTCATGGGTTAAAATAGGAAATTTGCTGTAAAAATTTAAGACAACTTGTAAATGTTGCCTATATTTAGGGACAAGAGGGGAATGGTAGTTGTTGTTTACAAAAAAGGACTGAGGGAGTATTAATTGGGATCTCTAAGCTTCTACTAGTAATGACTTGTTAAATGCTAAGTATGTAAGATTTTCATTTGAGATATTGCACATCCAAAAGTTTTTTTTTGGAGCAAATTTGGTCTAAAAGTTTAAAATCATGGTAATATTACTCCTGCTCCTGCTCCTAAAAATGTTAACAGTCAATGTTATTATTTTAATAGCCAACATTATTTTTTAATAGCAAGAGGTAATATTGCTACAATTTTAAACTTTTAGGGTAAATTTACTCCACAAAAAAGCTTTTGAATACCCAAAGCTCTTGAGTGAAAATTTTTGAGACAATTTTGTACTTTTCGAATGCCCAGAGCTCCTGAGTGAAAATTTTTAAGACCATTTTTGTACTTTAACCCTTTTTTAAAAAACTAGCATACAATATTCTTTGAGCAAAAAATTTCATTTCTGGGCATGAAGTCATTTTTAAATTAAAACACATTAATTCTGAAATAATTTTCTATTATTTGTCTTCAATTATTTGAGGCCTCTTGGTATTTTTTATAATTAAATTTGGCTAATTATCCCTTAATTAACCAAAATTTCAGAAATTAAATAAAAATTCTTTTTACGGTAGTTTTCTAATTTTTACTTCTTTTGAGACTCAAATAAGATACAAAATATTAATCTCTGTCTTCTATGAATTTTTGAAATTTTTTTAAAATTTTCAGTAAACTTGTTTAAAATTACTCTTATGGACGGAATTTTTTTTAAAATCAGTCTTTTTATGCTAACTTGGGGCAGAGCTAATTGGATGTCTTATCTTATTTCTAATATTTTATTTAGTTATCATCCAACCTTTATCCTTGTATTTGACTTTTAGAAGGACATGCCGGATATTACATAATGACCATTCCATAAATCGATCACTTTCCCGCATGCTTTACAGGAATTAAGAAAAGTCTTAAAATTTATTAATGCTATCCCACAATTTAGTATGTATTCAACTTTACTCTTATTAATATATATTTTAAAAATTAAATAATATACACTAATATTTAACGATGGGTATAAAAGGAAGCTAGTGATAAAAAAAATTAATGGTGTCCCTTTTAACTGGGACAAAAAAAAATCTCCCTCTCTAACTTACAAATAATATTAGTGAGGTATTCCAAAACTTCATGTTTGGTGTGACTGGAGAAGTCAGGTTTTTGTTTTTTGTTTATTCAAAAAAAAAAAGGAAAAAAAAGAAGAAGAGGTAGGCTTTAATTTTGCAGTTCCCGCCGAGGCTTCTTTCTTCCACAATTGTCTGCTGCATTCTTTTTAAGAGTTGATAATGAGTTTTGGATTTTCTTTTTAAAATACTTAGTTCTGATTTTTCATATTCATTATATCAAATTATACAATTACAGACTTGCTTACGTGTCTTGTAACTTTTATATGAATTTATAATTAAATTATAATATTTTAAAAACAGAATATATAATCTTATACTAGTATGATTAAGATACTTGACCAGATGTTATCCTTATTTTTCTATTTCTCGATATAGCAGGGGCCATTTTTGAATGAATAGACTTCTTCTGTGCTTGAAAATTAATTACAAATTTAATAAGTTTTTAAATTTATTTTTATTAAATATACATATTTTCAAAGTTAACTAACATGATCCAATATAAATGAGGGGTATAGGGAAGCTAGTTATAAAAACTAGTGGTATGCCTTATGCATAGGACCAGAAACCTTTTAATCTCCCTATCGTATTGACTAGAAAAGTCAGGTTTTTCTTTATTAAAAAAATATATCTAGTCCTAAATATATAGGAGTTAAATAAGACATTTATTTTAATTTTAAATATAAGACTTTAATTTATTTTACATCTCAAATTTATAATTTTTACCTCTTTTAATCAAGGGTAACTCCAATGGACATAATTAAATATGATAGTTTAAAGAGACCAAGACATATTTATAAAAAATAACTAACTTAACTAATTTTTTTAATATCTGTAAATTGGTTATATAACTTTTATATTACCTCTAATTCTTAATATAAGAGTTAGATAACTAATGTGAGAAGATTACAAAAATTAGTTAGGTTAATTATTTGTAAAAAGTACGTGTTGACTTTCTTAAATTGCTTTTATTCAACCATCTACATCGAAACTATAATTGAATAGAAATATCTTGCAATCAATAGAGATATTTTTGCGAACACATTATAAATTGAGAAGACAAAATAAATTAGGATCTTATATTTAGAACTGTCAAATAGTTCTTATATTTAAGATTGGAGGTGGTATTAAGAATAGAAGAGCTATACTATAATTTGCAGCCTTCACACGCCAAGGTGTATTTCTTCCACAACTAATTTTTTTTCTTTTCAGCTCAAAATAAAAAAAGGAGGGTTGATAATGATTTTGAGAAATTTGGGAGCGCTATGTCATTTGTGATATGTCCTATTAAATAAAACCAATTCAGATAAATTCAACATATTACATGGCATCACTGGTCAGGATCGTGAGTACCGCAAAAGAATTATAGTACCCTTTCGGTCCTAAATATAAGATCCTTTTTGTAGTGTAATTTATACTACAAAAAAGGTTTTATATTTAAGACTGGAGGAATAATACTTTAACAATTTCTCACTCTATCAATTAATTTCTCCCTTTTCGTCTCATTTTCACTTTCAACAATACTCTTATTTTCCTCTTCCATCGAATCACCACGTCCTTCTGCTCTTGAAATCCACCCCAAACAACCTTCATCCTTTTAACCCGATTTCTCCAAGACTCCAACGCGCCTAAGCCTGAGCAAACGGTTATTTGGTTTGGTTAATGAAGATAACCAAAATAACCAAAAACCGAACATATCATAATTTTGAAACCGAACCGAAATAACCAAAATATATTCGGTTTGGTTAGTGGGCTCTTTTTTGGGATTTTTTTTAAATGTATCATACTAATTTGGAATGCCAAAAAAAGGGGTAAATAGTAAGATTATGAATTTTTTGGGCTTCTTTTGGACAATGAATTTAATTATTTGAAAGGTGTAACAAAAGTTCTAAATTCCAGACATATATTACTAATAATCAACTTCATCTTTCCTGCATCAATCCAAACAAACTAACAAAATTACAACAAATTCCATACAATCCTTATCCCCAAATTCTTATATAATTTGGCTTCATGCTTTTTCTTTTTGTAGTTCCACTTGCAACCGACATTGAAGGCTTTGGTGTTTGAGTAGCCCCATCATCCCCGACTCGAGCATCACCCATGATTTCACCATGAGAAGACACCTATAATCAATCAAATTATATAAGAAACTAAATGAGGGCAATTTATAATGAATAGATAACTCCCATATGTAATCAATCTCCTTTTTAATTTACATTTTCTGACCGAAGAGGTATTTGTGTAGTGTAGTGCAAAACAACAGAAAGGGATAGGGGTTCGGACTGAATTTTCTTAATGATGCTTTTACATGCCAAATCAAATTTATGGGGGATCTAGTTGTTTAGCTTCATGTTCCATGGAGAGAAAAAAAATTAAATTACATGCCAAATCAATTAACTCAATCAGTTGGTTAATATTCTATCTAGCTAAGAACACTGCAAGCAAATAAATGATTCTAACCATATTTAATTCAGCTTTGCAAGCAAGCAACAGCAGGATGGCAAGATGCAAAATAGGGATGAGCCAGCACACATACCTTGTACTTCAAAAGAAGGCGACGATGGTTGAAAACCAGATAAAGGGGCAACAGAAGCGGCAGAGTTGAAAGATAGGGAAAAGGACTTGAAGTTACCCCTTTCGACTGGAGAGGTGTTGGAATGCTTCAATGAAGCTCAGAATCTGAGCAATGGAGTTGAGGAGGGAGGCCATGATCGACCGATTTGGAGGCGCATAGACACTGAGAGACGAAGTAGAGTCACCGAAGTCCGAATAGAAGATGATGGAGGAGAGGACGTCAGAAGCCACAACCCACAAACCTGAAGCTCTCAAAGACGAACAATGAGAAGCTAAGAAGTTTAGAAGGGAAGGACGAAGGAGGCAGAGGCAACGATGGTCGATTTTAGATCATCTCCTGTTGAGGAGGGGAGGTCGATGTTGTGATTTCGGATCTTCTCCCATTGAGAAGGGGAGGACAAAGGAGGGTGTAGTCAGAGGCTGTGGCGTGCCATGTGCAGCCGGTGGGATCTAGGGCAAGAGCTTGAGGGGCACACTGATAGCGGGGAAGAGTTGGGCTGGCGGGATCTAGGGTAGGAGCTTAGCAAGTGTGTGTTTCAGTCTGTGAGAGGGAGAGACCAAGAGATGAGAGTACTAACTAATGGAGAGGGCACTAGGCTAGAGCTCAACTTTAGGCTCTGGAGTTAGACAGACTAAGTATTGGGTCTGGGTATGACTAGACCGTGATATTCTTAAATTAAGAAAGATAGAAATTTTTTTTAAAAAAAAGTATATTTGGTTATAACTGAAATTTTTTTATGGACACCGAACCGAACACTGAACATCGAAATAACTGAAAAAATTAACCAAAAAAATAAAAACCAAAATAACCGAACCCAAAAAACCGAATTAAATTCAGTTCGGTTTGGTTTTCAGTTACGGTTTGGTTTTGCTCACCCCTAAACGCCACCCTCCCCACCATATACTAAAAACATCTACTTATAACATTTATATTAATTAAGGCACTCTTATAAAAGGATAAATATATGGTTCATATATATTGAATTGAAAAAATGATTTCATTACTTAAAATGCAAATAGAATTAAACTTTGAGTTATGACAATATTTTTAAATTTTTTAAGTGGCATTTAGACAAATTTTCTAACTTGTCATTTTTTTAATTTAATTTACAAACACACATATTAACTTTGGCCTTAAATATAAAAGTTAAATAACTAATTTGTTGATGTTAAAAAAATTAGTTAAATTAGTTATTTGTGATAAATTTGTGTTGGTTTTTCTTTTTTGATGAAATATCAGGGTATCTACCAGTGGATCTAGTGACAAATCCCTTCGCTGGCTTGTAGGCACCTCGATGGGTAGGATAGTTGGCTTGGGGTTTTAAAGCTTTACCATGCCTAATATGAGGATCGAACCCTCAACACTTAGTTAAGGGAGGATGAGCCCCCACTGCTCAACCATACCCCTTGGGTTATTTGTGTTGATTTTTCAAGAATATCCTTTTTTATCATAGTCATTATAATTACTCCTTCATCAAACCTCCTTACTATGTGTAATTAATAGGGACATTTTAAAAGAAAATTATAAATTTAAAAGGCAAAGTGGATTTAGATGTCCAAATTGAATTTCTTATCCAACTCTTATATTTAAAACTAAAAGTAGTCATCCCTCTAGTCTTATATATAAGCTTCACTTTTAGAGAGGGCTCTGATCTAAAATATAAGCCTTTTTTTTTTTTAGTTTGTCTGAGTATTTATTACTTTTTTTGCTATTTTGCACTTTCTCTCGTTCATATTACTCCTATATATTCTTTTTTATCATTTTTTCATTTATTGCCTCTCTTATTTACGCTCTTAAATAATAAGGCAGGTTTGAGAAAAAATATATTTCTGAGCTATTTTTAACTAATTTAAACTGCTAGTTTGTTAAATGTGTTTTGATTATCTGAAGCTTATATATAGGATCGAAGGGAGTATTTAAAAAGAAAAAAACAAAACATACGTCAATTTACATACATTTATTGGTTCCATTTATTCAATCAAATCTTGTTATATGTGATTTTTTTTACAGTATGCATATATCTATTAGGTCCATTTTTTAAAATTTAGTTATAGTATATAATATACATATATATTACTTATTCATTTAAGGTCAAAAAAATTTAATAGATGTAAAAATATATTAAGAAACCCTCACAATTCTACAATAGCATCAAATTTTATTTAAATGTATATCATATATAAATAAATATTTTAATATATAATTATGCATTTATTATTTTCTAACACTAACTTTATTAATATAAATGCTATAAATAAATATTTTTAATATATTGCACATTGGCGAATGGTGTTAAGGGAAAATTGGTTAAAAGTCTTTGTTTAAAAACTTAATTGATTAAAAGGACCTAAGTTTGAGCAAATGCAATTATGATATAAGTGCAATTTTTTTCCCGCTATGTGTAACAAATCATCAGTAATGTGCAACTATCATCAATACGAAAGTTATTTATACACACTGAAAGATATATTGTATGTAGTGGAAGAAAAAGTTATACTTACCAATTATAGTTGTACGCATCCAAAGTTAAATCCTTTTAATCAAGAAATTTTTTAATCAAATTTTCCAATTAATCGGATGAGTGTTTTTTGGGGATGGCCTTCAAGAATAGGTCGATTTGGTGACTCCATGGAAGAAGACCAAAGGGTATTGTTGGAAGTAAAAATGTCAGGAAGAGATAGAAATTATTAAATATAAAGTTTTCTGAGACCTATGATCCTTTGATGCTCCAATGATGCCATGTAATACTGAATCCATCTGGTTTCATTTAATTGAGCAGATCACAAAAGACAGTGCGGGTAAGAATATCTCAATGATTTTTGGATTCCCCCCCGAGGGTTTCACCAACGATCTTTTTCTTCCTCAAAATCGGAGTTGCCATTGTTGAATGAGTTGACTGTTGTGCCACAAAATTATTTGCTAATTACACGTATTATTTTCATAATACCCATTATCAGACATGTAGTTATGGTGTTTTTAAACAAATAAATAAAGAACCATATGGACGCTTGAAAGCAGCTATCTTCTTGATACTGTTTGTAGACTACAAGGATGGCTTATTTGCTGTAACCGCTGTGTGCAGCTTGAACGAGAACGTTCTCTTCAGTATGACTAACGATTACCCACCAACAACGGCCATATTTTTCCTCTTACTCTTCCAAATCCTTTTCACTATCTGCGTATCCTATAATCCTGTTGATCACTTCGCAGTCAGCTGCGGTAGCTTCGACAATTCTCCCTTTTCAGGTGGCCAGAACTGGACCGCAGACTCCGGACCATTCTCTCCGATCGAAGTCTACGACAGCTACAAGTCATCAGTAAGCACCAACTCACTTGTCAAAACAGTCCCTTACAACACCGCACACTTCTCTCTCCCCGAATTCTTCTACTTCTTTCCGGTAAAAACCGGCGGCCAAAGGTTTATTCGCCTTTATTTTTACCCATCTTCCTACGCCGGCAACTTCCTTCACTCCGACTCGTTCTTCTCCATCAAAGTTGGATCTCAAACTCTTTTGAAAGACTTCAATGCTTCAATCACTGCTGATGCTGCCGGCCCAAAAAACCATTTTACAAGAGTACTGTGTCAATATTGGTGACCCTGGTGAGGGCCTTAACATAACTTTCACGCCCAACGCATCTCATCAAAACGCCTATGCTTTCATCAACGGCATCGAGGTTATCTCTATGCCCGCCTTTCTTTATCACACAAACCCAGACAACCTGCAGGGGATTGTTTGCCAATTAGCTTAACCGTAAGTAGACAGGTTACAAATAATATAAAAAGTATCATTCTCTCAAATACTAAGGCTAGATGAGTTAAAAATCATAATTGTGTTTTTGATTATGTTAAGTGAAATAGAAATTGTAAAAGAGTTTCTGAAATGAAATTAGGAAAACAATGATTTAAAACAATATAAAATCAACTTGACTTTGAGACAAATAAGGGTCTAGGGTTATTTTTCACTAAAATACTTCATAAAAATCGATTAATCACTTCTTAAATAGTAGTTAACAATAAGTTCAGTTAGCCAGGGTTCACAGAGTTGATTAAGCTTTCTCAGCTCAAAACCAAATTTTTGCAATCACAATAAAACACAGCAATCTCTTTTAGCCAGGGTTCACAGAGTTGATTAAGCATTTGTTTGAAAAGGTTGCACTTTGAAAACCAAAAACCCCTTTTAGGCTATGCTAGATTAATAGATATATCTCTATTCTATCAACAAAGCTTCCATTTAATAAAATAAATTTTTGGACTAGCATTTTTTACCAAAGTTCACAGATTAATTTAACTTTCTGAAGTTTCAACCAATCAACTAATCAATCCAAATGATGGCCAGTCACAAGCAAGCATTAAGCTCAAGGTAAAAACAACAAAACATTATCATTAACACTAAAAAGAGAGTTAAACCAAGTCTTAATCCATACAATAGATCAAAATAACCCTAGTAAAACTATTTTAGCTATACATGTTTAGCAAAAAGCCACAACTATAAGAATAATTACTAGCCATTACAGAAACAAGGAGAGGAGAAGAAGGAAACCCAAAAAAAATTGAAGAAAAAGCTTCCAATCCCTTATAGCTTCGAACCCAAAGATCTCAAGCTTCAAAACCTCCAAACCCTAACAGAGAAAGCCTCCAAATGAGCCCCAAAGTCTAAGTTTCCCTGAAAACCACGAGTTTCCCTACATATAAACCCTAATTTTTAAGTTACAGTATAAAACGCACAGCTGTGAGGGGTGAGGCGCTGCGGCATATATGGTCATCTGCCGTAGTGGATTACATAGAAGGGGGCTTCTTGAAAGGGATTGGCATTACGGCGGATATGATCAGGCGTTGCGACGCCTTACATAGAATTGTACTCCTTAGGATAGATGGGGGTGTCGTGGCGGATAAGCTCAGATACTGCGGTGGATTACATGGAATTCTTCCCTTGCTTTTTTGTTTGAGCCGCCATGGCAGTTTGCTTCTTATGCCACGACGGTTGGTCCTTTTTTAGCTCCTCCGCTTCTAATCTCTCTTCCTTGCTCACGTCAAGTCTTTTCTTGCACAATTGACTTCCAAAACATATAAAAGAGCACTAAAACAAGTTGAATAAGTAGAAATTTTGAGAGATTATCATACCCCCAAACTTAAACTTTTGCTCGTCCTCGAGTAAAACAACAAACCAGCAACTAGGTGACAGATTGCACATCAAAGGTTGCAAAAATGGCTATATCCTTATCAATTGCTCAAAGAAATATATGAGATAGGAAATTTTTGAATCACCTAAAGAAGCAAGTTTCATGAGCTTAAAACAAATTTTGAATGATTTTGGAGTATGAGTATGTGTATAGAGTTAGAGAACATCTCTCATGACAATGTCCCAGTAGAGTGTGAGACTTTAGCCAACATACTAACCTTCAACCGCATACTTTCATAAGCCTAACTCCTTCTCTCTCTACGCCTACAACTCACCCCACATAACTTTGAAATCAAAGGGGCTTTTCGGCTTGTAACGTGGCCAAGAGGTCATGGTTTAGGAAAGAAAGGAAGAATAGGCTATACAAATACTGAGATAAATAGATGCTCGTAATCAGAATTCATTTCAACCACTTTCATTCCTCCAAACTTGTACCAAAATTTATTCTCTTCTCGCCAAGCTTTCATGAAATTGAACTAAATATTTATATACCATTCTCTTTTTCTTTTTTTTTTAAACAACAAAACATTAAATAGTAGTAAATCATAGCTTGGTTTCTAACACTTTAAATTTTCAGAATATTTCTATTACCCCTACCAACCTTTCAAAATTTCAGCATCTCATCACACTCCTTATCCTTCCTACTTTGATTTATCTCAAAGCTGGGAACTTCATGGATTTTTCTCAATTTGTTTTGGGCTAGGAAGAGGTTAGGATTCGAAACAATATATATATATTAAAGGCTCAAAACATGCGTTCAAAAGATAAGATCTTTAAGGTCAGCTTGAAAGGCTCAAACGTATTCAAGAATTGCCCTAATCATTTTTCAAATTCATATAGAATAAACCATAAACTTTGAGAAATCAAAAGAAGGTTCTGAAACTGTTTAGTTGAAACAAAAGTATAAAGGCTAAATTATCCACTCAACCTCAACATAATCACTTGAAATGTCTTGACCCCTTTTTGTGCATTAGCTTCTCCAAAATTAAAGAAAAACAGGTTTTAACCTCACAATTCAAGCATCAAAGAGCAACTCACAACTTCCTATCAAGCATAGTAACTAAGCACATACTCAATCATTGGACCATTCACACATTTTCAACTAACAACTTGTCACTTCAATTCATTATTTGGAAAACCAAACGAGCAAAAATTTGAGATCACAAAATTTCTATTGTTTCAACTGTTTTCCCTTTTTCTCAAAATATTTACTCAACAAAGTGATCTTTTCAAAACTTTCAAAACTTTTCAAAATTAACCCTGTTATCCACAAAAAATAAATCCAGTTATCCACAGAAATCAACCCCCACCCCCAAACTCAAAACTAACAGTGTTCTCACTATCAACAAGGGTTAAGTGAAGGAGAAGGCATGCAACTAGAACCCAAAAACAATAAACCTGTTGCATGAAAGGTCAAAAATGGGCCTTCTTCCTGTACAAGTATAGCGATATGCACAATTATCAATAGTATCGCTATCAGATAACCTTAATGAAATTAGCAATTACTATAGTTATCACAAATTAATCAATAATAAGATTAGCCAACTATCAAAATATTCAATCTTTTATCAGCAGTTAGCGTAGTCATAAGCAACAAGCACAGATACTTTTCAAGAATCACAATCAATCCAACAGGCCATCAGTAGCCTTTTCATTAAGAGCCGTGGCGCCTATTACAGAAACAAACTCCCAATAGAAAGGAGAGGCCACCACGGCCCTTCTCTAGGATGCCGCGGTGCCTTATACAAAAACACCCTACGCACAAAAACAAGAGCCGTCGCGGTGCATGTGGACACACGTCACAGTGCCTAAGATAGCTCTAACCTAAACTAAGCAACCACCTAACAACTACATGGACCCACAACTCCCACACACACAAAACACAGGAAAACAAGACCACACAAAAGCACGAAGAAAGGAAAAGGCAAAATAGAGACAAACACCCATAACAAGCCTCAAATTAACACAAGCTCCAGAATAATCAAAGTAACCAATCAAAGTCATAATATCAATGAATTTTAAGTTAGAGGCACTTGCCATTCTAGATTGAACAACTAGATGAAAGTTAATGCTTAAGATTAAGGTTAGGTGCACTTCCTTGGTTGTGCTAGTTAGAAATCAGCCACTCCTTCTTGCTAGGATCCAAAGTTTAAGGAATAAACCTTCAGGCCTACAAAAACCAAGATCAAACATAAAACTACTAAAATAAAATCAAAAAGTAGTAAACAACACAAAAGAAAGGTTCAGAGCTTAGGTTGCTTCCCAAGTAGCACTTAGTTTATAGTCTTCAGCCCGACTCTTCAGCTCTTTATGATAACTCAGTGAAATAGATCGTTGAAACTTGACGATCCACCTTTCCACCCCAATAATGCTTTAGCTGATGGCCATTTACATGAAATCTTTCACCCTTGTCATTTTCTAGCTCTACTGCACTATAGTTGGCAGCTTGTACCACAGCGAATGGCCTTGACCAGTGTGATTTGAGTTTGCCTGGAAATAATTTCAATGTTGAGTTGTGAATTAACACTTTTTGCCTAGCTTCAAAGACCTTAGGTAGAATTTTTTGATCATGGTACTTCTTGGTCTTCTCCTTACAGAGCCTTGCACTTTCATAGGCATTAAAGCGAAATTCCTCCAGTTCATTCAGTTGAAGGAGCCTTTTTGTACCAGCAACTTGAAAGTCAAAATTAAGCTTTTTTATGGCCCAGTAAGCTCTATGTTCCAACTCCACAGGCAAGTGACATGCTTTTCTAAACACCAACTGATATGGAGACATCCTAATTGGGGTTTTATACACTATCCTGAAGGCCCAAAGAGCGTCATCTAGTTTCAATGACCAATCTTTTCTTGTTGCACCTACTACTTTCTCAAGAATGCTTTTAATATCTCGATTGGATATTTCAGCTTGGCCATTGGACTGAAGGTGATATGCCAAAGATACCATGTGCTTCACACCATATCTCTTCATCAGGGCTTGAAATTGATGATTGTAGAAATGAGAGCCACCTTCACTGATGATAGCATGGGGTGCTCCAAATCTAGTGAAATGTTCTTCTTTGGGAATGTGATCACAGTCTTAGCATCACTAGATACACATGTCGTAGCTTTAACCCATTTCGAGACATAGTCCACAGTGACCAAAATGTATTCATGATTGAGAGACTTTAGAAAAGGGCCCATGAAATCAATCCCCCATACATCAAAGAGTTCAACCTCCAGAAAGTTATTCAGAGGCATTTTATTCTATCTTGATATGTTTCCAACTCATTGACATCGATCGCATTGGATCACAAAGGCATATGCATCTTGAACAATAAAGGCCAATAGAAATAGCTTTGAAGGATTTTGGCAACTGTTTTCTCTCCTCCAAAGTGCCCTCCATAAGCAAAAGAATGACAACACTCTAGAATGTCTTACTGCTCAACTTCTGAAACACATCTTCTTATCATTTGATCGGCACATCTTTTGAATAAATAAGGTTCTTCTCAGAAGTACATCTTTGCATCAAGAAGGATTTTTCTCTTTTGGTGGAAATTAAGGTCCGGTGGTAGAGTTCCACAAATTAAGTAATTAACCAGATTTGCATACCATGGAGTAGTTGAATCATCCACAAAAAACAAGCATTCATCGGGGAAAGCCGCATTAATCTCCTGGCAATGATCATGTTGAGCTTCAGTACTCAACCGAGATAGATGATTCCCCACTTGGTTTTCAGTTCCCTTTCTGTCAACAATTTCCAAGTCAAATTCTTGAAACAAGAGGACCCAGCAAATCAGGCGTACTTTGGAATCTTTCTTGGTAAACAGATACTTTAGAGTATAGTGGTCTATATAAATAGTCACTTTAGTGCCTATAATATAAGAACAAAATTTCTCATAAGCAAACACCAATGCCAATAGTTCTTTTTTTGTAGTGGTGTAGTTAAGTTGGGCATAATCCAGGGTTTTACTTGCGTAGTAAATGGGATGGAAGATTTTTTTTTGCTTTTTGTCCCAGCACTGCTCCAACGGCAAAATCACTAGCATCGCCCATAATGATGAATGGTATCTCCCAATTAGGTACCACTAAAATTGGTACTGATGCGAGTCTCTTCTTTAACTCCTCAAAAGAGTTCATACAAGCTTCATCAAACTTGAACTCTCTGTCTTTCTCTAGAAGATCACACAAAGGCTTAGTGATTTTAAAGAAATCTTTGATGAAGTAATGGTAGAATCTCGCATGACCCAAGAAACTTCTAATACCCTTCATACTTGTTGGTGGAGGCAATTACTCAATAACAGACACCTTTGCCTTGTCAACTTCTAGGCCCTGTTTGGATACTCGATAACCAAGGACAATGGCCACTTACTCTATAAAGTGACATTTTTCCCAATTCAGAACCAATTGGTTTCTTCACATCTTTGCAAGACAGTCGCCAAATTATCTAAGCAGCAATCAAAAGAATCTCCAAAAATGAAGTCATCCATGAATACTTCAATTGTCTTCTTAATCATGTCAGCAAAGATGGCCATCATGCACTTTTGGAATGTTGCTGGGGCATTGCAAAGACCAACAACATCCTTTTGAAAGCAAACGGGCCATAGGGGCAAGTAAATGTTGTTTTCTCTTGATCATCTAGGGCTATTGTAATTTGGCTGTAGCCTAAGTATCCATCTAAGAAACAGAAGAACTCTTGCTGAGCAAATTTATCTAGCATTTGGTCAATAAATGGCAGCGGCAAATGGTCCTCTCTGGTTGCAGCATTTAACTTTTGATAGTCCATGCAAATTCTCTACCTAGTCACAGTGCGAGTTGGAACTAACTCATTTCGGGTGTTAGCCACTACAGTTATACTGCCCTTTTTAGGGACACATTGAACTAGGCTCACCCATGAGCTATCAGAAATAGGATATACTATGCTAGCTGAAAGCCATTTAAGGATTTCTTTCTTGACCACCTCTTTCATAATTAGGTTCAATCTTCTTTGATACTCAATGGATGGCTTTTGACCATCTTCTAATAAAATCTTGTGCATGCACAAAGAAGGGCTTATCCCTTTGATGTCAGCTATGGACCACCTAATAGCTTTCTTGTGATTCCTCAAAACCCTTAACAATTTCTCCTCTTGCAACGTGGACAACTGAGAAGAGACGATCATAGGTAGAGTAGCAGAACTACCCAAGTAGAGATACTTGAGGTAAGGGGGTAAAGTCTTCAACTCCAACACTAGAGGTTTATCAACAAAAGGCTTTAAAGGAGAGCTTAAAGCACTAGTCACATCAAGAGGCTCAAAAGTCTTGGCTCTTTGGTAAGGAAATGCTTCAATACTTATCATTTCTACATACTCTTCAACTTTGCCATCAATACTACTCGTTTCTCCAACCAACAGTGCTTCCAAGGGATCTTTGGTCAAAGAGTTAATCAACTCCTCTTATACTACAAAGTTAATCACATCAACATAATTACAATGAGGAGAATCATCTGGAAATTTCAAAGCCTGATTCATGTTGAATATCACCTTTTCATCATTTACTCACACGGTGATCTCACCCTTTTCCACATCAATGAGAGTTCTTACAGTAGCTAAGAATGGCCTTCTTAACATGATGGGAATGTTCCAATCTACCTCACAGTCCAACACGATGAAGTCTGTTAGAAATATAAATTTGTCTACCTTCACCAAGACATCTTCTATAACCCCTTTAGGATGTGAGATACTTCGTCAGGAAAGAGCAATATAACAGTGGTTGGCCTTACTTCACCCAAATTTAATTGATTGAAAACAACAAAAGGCATCAGGTTAACACTTGCTCCCAAATCGCGTAGGGCCTTTCCATTGAAGTGTTTCCCTATGTTGCATGGAATATAGAAACTACCCGGATCTCTCAATTTGGGTGGAAGTTCTCTCTATAGGATGGCACTATAATCTTCTATAAGGGGCACTATTTCAAATTCACCAAATCTCTTCTTCTTGGATAAGACATCCTTAAGAAACTTAGCATACTTAGGCATCTGCTCTAATGCTTTACCAAACAGGATGTTGATGTGCAACTGCTTGAACATGTCCACAAATTCCTTGAACTGAGCATCTTCATCCTTCTTCCTAAACCTTTGAGGAAAGAGAAGTGGCGGCATCTGTGCGGTAGGAGGAGGAGTTGTCTTCCTCTTTTTATCATCAATCATTTTACCCTCTACATTTTTTCCTTGAACCACATCATTGAGATTTTCTTCTATTTATTTCCTTTTCTTTCTCTCTTTCTCTTCTGCTATAACACCCTCTTTTGAAGCTCATTTGTATCAAGGTTAATCACCACATTGCTAGTGATGTCTTTGTTGGTCTTACTCGACCTCAAAATGTCGAGTAGTTGCTTTCTACTCCTCAAAGTGATAGCTTTACACTCTTCATTACCATCACCTTTTGGATTGGGAATGGTGTCACTTGGGAGGCTATTTCTCATGAGTATATTCATTTGTGAAGCAAGTTGACTTATCTGAACCTCAAGATTCTTGATAGCAGTTTCATGGAGTGCGAAGGTTGCCTTATTCTCAGCCTTTGGAGATTCTTGGTTAGCTAACAACTGAGCAAACATTTTCTCGATTTTGGATTCTTCCTTCTGAGGGTGCTACTATTGTGGTTGATGCTGTGGTTGGCCATGAAAACCAGAAGGCCCCGTTTGTTTAGCACAAGATGATAATATTTGTGGCAGATTCAAACTTGGCCCATTCTGCCATGAGAAATTTAGGTGATTTCTCAAGTTTGGATTGTAGGTTTGAGAATAAGGACTTCCTTGTGGTCTTCACTGCACATTATTCATATAATTGACAATCTCCAAAGTGTAAGGGCACTGATCAGAATGATGCTCTTCATTACAATGGTCACAAATATACCCTGGAGCCTGAAGTGCATGAACTCCTACAGCGTTGCCCTTCTTAATTTGTAGCTCCAAATTGTCAAACCTTTTGGAGATCGCTTCAAGTTGCGATGCAATATCTCTAGATGATGAGGAACTCAGCTCCTTATATCTCCTAGACTCTTGCCTTCTCTTGTTATACTGTTGCATCATACTAGAAGCCACATCTTCATACAATTGATATAGCTCGTTGACTTTCATCTTTCCAATTCTGCCATTTGAAGCTGTGTTGAGCATTGTCGATGTTTGATCATTCAACCCATTCTAGAAAGCTTCCATTAGAACATATTTCTTCTGCTCATGATTTGGACAATTTCTCCACATATCCTTGAATCTCTCCCAAATCTCGTAGAATAACTCATCCAAATGCTGTTCAAAAGAAAGTGATTCACCCCTTAGTGTAGCTCGTTTACCTCTTGGAATAAATCTAGCCTTAAACTTAGTCACAAGCTCATCCTAAGTCTTAATCGAGTGTTCCGGCAAGGAATTCAACCATGCTTTCACGTTGTGAGATAAAGACATGGAGAACACTCTCAACCTCAGAGCATCTTTTGTAACCCCATTTTACTTGAAGTTCTTGCACACTTCCACAAACTTGGTCAAGTGCTTATTAGGATTATCATTGAAATTCCCTTTAAAAGTGCCAATCATCCCTAATAATTGAATCATAACTAGCTTGATTTCAAAATTCCTAGCTTAAATGTCTAGTAGCCGAATACTTAAGTGAAAAGTCTGCCCTTCCTTGTCCAAATAGTCATCCAATGTATACAAGTCATTCTCATTTTGTTCTGCCATGTTTTCTTGCTGTTCTATTTCAAGTGGGGTGGTAGAAGTAGCCTGGGTTGTTGCCGAATCTCTGGTGTGTTGTCAATTTCTCTCGAACTAGATTCTTCTTCAGTAACCTCTTCTAAGATAACTTCCACAATTTCTTTGCTTGTGTATCAAACACAAGAGTATCAAACTTATCAAATGAAATGAACGAAATAAATACTCCTATTCTATCTATAACTATCTCTACAAATGCCAAAAGAAAACTTAAGCATAACCAATCACGCAATTAGAACAATCAACCTCAAACAATCTTGCCGTTAGTCCCTGGCAACGATACCAAAAACTTGTTCACTGATTAACTTAACTGCAAGCGGACGGTTCGCAAGTAATATAAAAAGTATTGTTCTCTCAGAGATTAATGCTAGATGAGTTAAAAATTATAATTGTGGTCTTGATTAGGTTAAGCGAAACAATAGTTGTAAAAGAGTTTGTGAAATGAAATTAGGAAAACAATAATTTAAAACAATATAAAATCAACTTCACTTTGAGACAAATAAGGGTCTAGCGTTATTTTTCACTAAAATACTTCACAAAAATCAATTAATCACTTCTCAAACAAACAGCTCAAAGAAGGTTCACAATAAGGGCTTAAAGAGTTCTAAACTGAGATTGAAATGCTCTCTCAACTTCATCACCATCATTTAGTGTCTCTTATTGGTTACAGCATAAATGGCAACGAGACAATCCTTGTCTACGAGTTCATGGTTCGTGGGACCCTACGTGACCATCTCTATGAGTCTGATCAATGACCACTTTCTTAGCATCAAAGGCTAGAGATTTGTCTGGGTGCAGCACGAGGACTGCACTATTTACATACAACTGCAAAGTACACCATTATTCACTAAGACATCAAGTCAACAAACATCATGATAGATGAGAATTGGATGGCCAAGATTTCATATTTCATACTCTCCAAAATAGGACCGTTAGGAATTGCGAGGTCCAACATTAACATAAGCATAGTAGTAAAAAGAAGCATTGGATATTTGGATCCAGAGTATTACATGTGTTAAAGGTTAATGGAGAAGTCAGATGTGTACTCCTTTGGAGTGGTCCTTTTAGAGGTATTGTGTGGGAGGCCTCCTATCATTCGTGCAGTGGAGAGGCAGCAACAAAACCTTGTAGAGTAGGTTCGAAGATTTGTTGATGAGAATAAGATTTATGAGATGGTGGATCCATTCATCAAGGAAAGTATAACGCCAGAAAGCTTGAAGGAATACACAGAGATTGCTTTAGAGTGCTTAGCTGATGATGGGACTGAATGGCCGTCCATGGGCGATGTGATGTTGGGCCTCGAGCCTATGATGGAGACGCTGAACAGAGCAAAGAAGGCAGAGCTTAGTGGGGTTCTAAGTGAAGAGATTACTTTTGAAGAAGGTTAGGCTTTCAATGGGTGGTGGCCATTTACAACCTTGTGTGGTCATTCAGTGTTCGCCGATATCAAAGGTACTGATTGCATGCACCGTCACTATAGTGTCGTTTTGTTTTTTTAGTGAATCTTCCAAGCACGTTGGAAAGCTCAATTGTAATTAAATAAAAGGCACTTGTTGCCTACATAATTATAGTTTTAAATGGGAAAATTCCAAAAAAGTAATTTTGAATTTCAAAATCCTAAAAAGTCACATGAATTTAACAAATTCCAAATTTGTCATGATGACTAAATTAGAATTTTGAAATGTTGGTGAATTTACAATTTTGTTCTTTATTAAAAAAAAAAAATCTTAAGTCCCCCTCACGGTCGGGTTGATTGGCTGTCAACAACCCATGCTGAAGTTTAGGTGAGTCATTAGGCACTAAAGTTTTGGCGATGGGCAACTTTTTTTTTTTTTTTGGATTTTTCAACATTTGTAATGTGATTAACAACTTTTATGACAATATTCACAACTCCATTAACAAAATTAAACACTTTTTTTTTTATATTTTTAAACTGAGATTTTTTTTAACATTTGTAACATGATTAACAACTCTTGTAACGATATTCACAACTCCGTTACGCCATTACCATATTTTTCTTTCAGGTTTTTAAGCTAGGTTCTTTTTTAACATTTATAATGTGAATGACAACTCTCATGATAATATTCACAACTCTATGAATACCATTAACCAGGTTACATGATACGCATAGCCTTATATATTTTGGTTGAAAGGAATTCAAGTAGGGGTCTAGGAAAATAGTGTTTATATTCATAGTTCTTTTTTTTCCCATGCTCATTAGCTAGACCATCTAGGTAGCTAGTTTGAATGAATACCTAACTTCATTAGATTCGGACCGTCTAGATTTGATAACGGTCAAGATTTAAAATTTTTAACTAATAATTTTTAAATAGAAAAAATTATTCTTTGAAAAAATGGGAAAATATATTTGCAAGTCCTTATTGTTTGATCAGATTTTGAAATAAGTCCTTATAGTTTTATTTCTTTTTATTGAATCCTTGTAGTTAATTTTTTTAAAATTTACAAGTCCTTCCGTTACTAACGTTGTAAATGCGGTTAACCCGTAATGATAAAGGATGATTTGGCAGTGCGCTCCCCCCAGGTTTGTGTCTCTCTCTCCCTCTATCCCCTGTCTCTTCTGTTGAAGCTAATCATGATGAGTTCAATGACGCCCAGAAGGAGTGAAGCTGATCCTACTTCTCATCAACATGGGCACTGCTTCGATGTTGTTATGAGTTTGATTATGCTAAGAAGGAGTAAAGTGAGGATTGGCCTTCGGCATTACGCCCATGGCAATTTTTTTGGCGTACTACTATGGCCACTTTCATTAGCACCACTGCCTCTTTTGTCTTTTGATTTAGATAAGCAAGATTTGATGAATCCAAATCTCGAAGGACAACTAATTACTATAATATATACATGTCATAGACCATGGAAATATGATAGCCATGAAACTTGCCAAAAACGCAGTGTGCTAGCTCAGGTAGACTAGAGTCAGAGAAATATGAAAAGGAGGTTATATATATGCCAGAAATATTATTACAGAGTGAAGAAATGAAGACTAAGATGCAGAAAAAATTTCATCAATTCCTCCCGAGATTCTGATCAAAGCTTCTTTATGATATATTATTATAGCACAGAAGCGATGTGCCCATGTTGATGAGGAGCAGGATTAGTCGAAGAGGGAGTCCTTCGTCACTCCATCTGGGTGTCATCGAGCTCATTGTGGTTAGCTTCACCAGATGAGAGAGACAGATGATAGAGAGAGACACACACAAACTTGAAACTAATGAGCTTGGACGCAAACTATTTCTGACTATCTGGACTGCATTCAACCCACTCTGTGTTGGTCGTACGTGAAATATAGAATTATATATCTATATCCATCCAATGAATATTTGATTTATAAGTAGCTCATAAAGTGTATTGATTGTGTTTAATATATATTTCAATTTAACAGTATTTCATTTAATACGATGCATATGGAGAGTACCTCTTTGACTTATTTGCATATCGAAACTCCACCTGCGTGCGCTTTACAACTTTTATGGAAAGGTTCATTCAGTTTGGAATAGCAATGATGCATATGATGGCGCTCTCCGAAAAATGTAAAAGTGGTCCATCCAGAGCTACCTGCACGGGTGTACAATTGCGTGTTTTATAAATATATATATATATATATATATATATTCTGATATCTAAGAATACATATATATATAGCACATCACCCAAAAAATACAAAGTGTGTTTTAAATTCAAATTAATCAAAAATTACGAGATATAGCTTTCAGTGTTTTAAGTATATCTTTGGGGAGATGGAGGGTAGTTTCTAAAAGACCACTCCTTTGCATTCTTCTTCCACGTTTGTCGCCATTCTTAATAGAGCCCCCTTTGCTACTTGCTAGCTTTTCCCTTCCATTCGGGCATCTCATGGAATCCATTAACGATGGGCCTCCACAAATCAGTATTGTGTATCTTTGGTTTACAGTTTGTCATAACTACTATGATGGGCCTCCCCTTTGCTAGTTCTTTATAGTGTTTTAAGTATATCTTTGGGAGACTCACCCACCACAGCCAGGTGCGCGACGTGAATCGGATCCAGATGTAGTCAGAGCAAAACTCCGGTAAACTAGGTGGGCAACAAAAAAAAAGTATATCTTTGGGGAGATGGAGGGTTAAAATAACTTGTTCCTAATAATGTATATGATGAGTGGATGTTAAGAACTCTACAATCTTTTTAGAATTTCATCTCTTGAGTAATGTCATTATATCCTATAATGCTCAAATGGATGGTTTATTCTAATATTTATTGCTATGACCACGAATGTTTTCATGTTTGCACCATAATGTGGATTAATTCTTCTATTTATGAATTGTAACTCTTAAAAGGACTGGAAGCTTGTAATAAATAGGGGCTTAACATAAAGGATTATATGTACCCGAAAAAAGTCTAAGGGAACAAGAATTAATCCATCTTTCTCTCAAATTCTCTTGTGTCTTGCTCATCTCTCTAATCTGTATATTTTCATAGCTTTGCAACACTTCCATTTATGATTGACTTTTTTGTATGGAAAAAAAAAACTAAGATACCCTAAAAAAATGCTAAAGAACAAATTAAAGTGGGTAAATTTCAAAATTCCAAATTATACCCCCTTGTACTATTTCAGAATTTTAAAATATTATGAAATGATAACATTGTCCTTATTCCCAGTAACTACTTTCATATAGTTATTGACTATTCTAATTTCACTATTAACTACTGTTGTTTTCAAAATTCTGTTGACTACTTTTGTATAGTCATTACTTGCATAATAGTAGTACATAACTAAAAAGTAGTTATTAGATCTCCTACAATATTTAATACATTTTTTCAATTTTTGAAACAAAATTAGTCAATAGTTGAACAAGAGTAGTCACCAAAACTTTTAAAATGAAGGTACTTAATCACAATACTAATGTAATAGTAGCTAGTAGTCACCGGAGTTCTAAAACAAATGTAATCAATATAATAAAAAAGTATCCAATATATAAGAAATAGTAGTCACTGAAACTCTAGCAACTCGTTGTCAGAGTTCTGATGACATGTTGACGAAGCTTCACATACTGACCAGTGGCAGCGTTACTAGCATCAGAGCTCTGGCGGCCAGAAACTTGCTAATTAAGGACACTGAGGTGACAATATTTTTTTTTTAAAAAAAATAAAGGGCATTTACGTAATTTTGTAAGATTTGAAAATTTTGAAATAGTAAAAGAGGTCTAAATTGATATTTTGAAAGTCATTTAGCAATTTTCTTGGTATTTTATTATCTTTTTTCCTTTTTATAATCTTTATGCTTTTGTGGATGAATTTTTTAAAAACAAATCTTTCTATCCGATATTGAGTGAAAGTTAGTTTATTAAAAAGGAAAAAAATTTAGATCCGTTATATCAAGATAATGTAATGTGGTATTTTTCAAAAATCAATTAATTAAAATAAATGATAAAATATGATATTTTTGTCCTTTTTAGCTCTAATTTCATGCAATCACTTTTAATTCAAATTAATCATTAATTAATATATTTAAGCCTAATGAGTATGATAAAATTCTCAAATAAGATATGAAAAATCATATTAAAATAAGGACTCATCACAAAGCCCTCTAGTAGTAGTGGAAATTTCAAAGATGACACAGTTGAGAGTTATTAATGGTTGTGACTTTAGTTGACATTTGATATTTCAAGTATTCAGGACTTGCGTTTAGACTATATTTTTCAGTTAAGTCATGTTTGGTTTTCAACAAATTAATTGTCTCTCTAAAAAAATAAACAAAATAAAATAATATATAAGAAATTAAAAGAAAAAATTCAAAAATATTCATGATGAATTAATGAATTAAAACAAAATAAATTTGTCACGGAATATTCGGTCGGTAATTTGTGGCCAATTTTTTTATGGAATATTTTGTCAGAAACTACCGTTAGAGTTTAAAATTCTGGCAAATAAAATTAGAGACGGAATATATTTTGTGAGAAATTTGTTGGTAATTTGTTTCTATTGCTAATTCGTCAGTAATTTTGAATTTCATCCCTAATTCGGTTAGTAATTTGGTGTTTTTTAGTAGTGACAGACTTTTATCCTAACTTATGAAAGCCAGATGAAGTAAATTCTATTTTTCTCACTCCTAATCCAATTACACTGTAAGCGGTGATAAACGTGGACAAGATAGAATGCTGTAAATAAAAACTATATGAAAATGATATGCAGGCGTTAAACCCTCTTGTTGCTGATATTTTCCTCTGGAATTGTCAATGTTGGAATATTCATTTGTCATAAATTTTCAAATACGACAGCTCCAAAATTCTTCACTGGTGAAGAAGGGTGAAAATAATTCTTCTAAAAAAATTTTGCTAACTTTTTACACTGATAGTGTTTACAATTAGAGCAAAAAGCTAAATTAATTTCTTTTAATATATTACTTCTGGTTCTAATTATAACATATCGTTTATAGACTGCAAACGAAGTTTTCTAATTAGGACAGGAGGTAGTATTAATCTTCTTTGCTCCTAAATCCCATTATATCATCCAAACTCATAAAAAACCGAGCCAATAATATTGCACCGCACCTCCGCCATTTTCATTCCTAGAAAGCTCGTCTCATTCAAAGCCCATTTTGAATAAGTGATCAGATTATCACGGGACTCAATATCAGTATATGCAACCAGAGAAGAAGTAGGCCATTTTGAAATAATAAGAGCGCGATCAATTGTAATGTCGGATAAACACCTTGTATGTTAATTAACATTCAAACAAGCTTTTCAAGCTTCTTAATCTTCAAATCCTATGCCCAACAATGTTTCAAACATCAATCTATAAAAATACTATGCTTTCCAAATACAATTGTTTACAAAGAACCAATTTAAACCCGCGAAAATAGAACTTAGATTCATCTTCTTTTCCGATATTTCAACAAACAAACAAGGGTTTGTTTGGGAAAAGGCTAAAATCACTACCAAAAAAAAAAAAGACTTTCGGCGACGACTTTCGGCGGTGACAAAAAAAGTCGCCGCTGAAAGTTTGCTACTGAAACTAAGACTTTTAGTGGCGACAAAAATGTCACCGCTGAAAATATACCTTTGAGAATTATTGGGTTCACTTTCAGCGGCGACATTCTATGGTCACTACTGAAAGTAGACCTTCAGCAGCGACATTCTGTGGTCGCTGCTGAAAGTAGACCTGAGTGTCGTCGCTGAAGGTCTGACTTTTAGCGGCGATTTTACAATGTCACCACTGAAAGTGTAATATAATAATATATATTTTATTTTACAATATTAATAAACAAATTCAATCTGGCTTAACGGCAAGAAGATTGGACACGAAAGGAGGTGGTCATGAGTTCGAACCTTGAAGAAGACATATTTAAGGTGAAAATATTTGGACGATGACATGGCGGGGAGGAGTGATGTGGGAATGACGTGGAGGTGGCTAGTGATGATGTAGCAGCTGACGGTGATGATGTAGCAGCCAGCGGTGATGACGTGGCAGCCGTCGGTGATGACGTGGCGTTGGTAAAGCCAATTCTTCTTAGGCATTACTTTCGACGGCGACAAGAATGTCGCCACTGAAAAGTCTTTTAGTTTTGTCACCGCCGAAAGTATCTTTCAACAGCGACATTCTTGTCGCCGCCAAAAGTGTCTTTCAGCAGTGACATTCTAAAAGTTGCCACTGAAAGTATCTTTCAGCGGCGACCTTTTTAGTTGTTGTTGAAAGTTTTCAGCTACGGCTGCTACAGCAACGACTTTTTATGAAGACTTTTAGCAGCGACTTTTATACTTTCAGCAGTGACTTTTTGTCGCCGCTGAAAGTCATTTTTTTGTAGTGAATCCCATATAAGATCATTTAAAGTAGACGAGTAATATGGGCACTCTGATAATTTCACATTGTTAGACGAAAACAAAATCATCCCTTTGTCATACGAAGATTCAAACCTAGCACCCAAAGATAGGCAACAAAACACCAGCTCACCACCAGATTACCATTCACTACATTAAATAATTAAAATATTAATTAAAAAGGAATAATTATTTATTCTTTTTTTCAATTACATAAAATAACTTAAAGCATAAAGCATGCGACAAGCCCTCATTAAGGGTCAGATTGATGCCACTCTACCTTAAGATCATTAACATAATGCAGCGCATAAGATACACTTCTAAAAAAAAAAAAAAAAAAAGTCTTTTACACTAGTTAGAATGTGCATTTGATACCAAAAGACAACTGATATAGAAACGGACGGTGTTAGAAGTCTAATCTTTTTATATTGGTTACAAAACCAGTGTTAAAAAAATGGTACTTTTAACATTGGTTGTTATTTCAACCAGTGTAAAAAAAAAAAACAAAAATAAAAAAATAAAAAGGATATGTGATTTTATAAGATATGATAAAATCTCAAAAGAAGACGTGTTTTTTTTAATAAGAGAATCACAGCTTCTTCTGGGATTTTATCATGTCTCATAAAATTCTAATCTCATAACATCACAACAAATAATCCAACATATAAGAAATAGCACAAGAGTAGAAACAATCAGATCTAATGAAACCGTAAAGAAACTAGCCAAGTTTTTCAGAAATGATATTGATTCATATTGGTTCATACAATAAAAATATATTTGTTGGAAAAAGTTTAAAATTATTCATTAAATAGACAAATAAAGAAAGAGTATAAATTTAAAACAAATATGATGGCGATAAGGTGAGTACAAATCTATGCAAATATAAGCATTTGGACAACAACACAATGAGAGCTTGAGATAGCACAAATCTGGATGTGATGAGCACAAATTTTGATGCCATGAGCACAGATTTGGATGAACATGCGCAAATTTGGATGGTGTGAGTATGGATCTCTATCTAACAGTTATGAAGAAGTCGATGAACCTGAAGAAGATGACAAGTACCGAGAAGATGATGCGCTATAAAAGAGACGAGTACGAAGAAGACGTCACAACACAAAGGACAAGAGCATGAAGAAAAAGACTAACATTGAGATTACCAATGAATGAAGCATATATAAAGGAGATTATGAAAGAACTTAGAGAGATTATGAGAGAATGAAACCTACGTAACTTTAATATCTACAGCACAAGAGGAGCCGAGCTGATCATATTTTCTATCGAGCTTTCCTCACAAATACTGTTCATATGAACAGTACGGCTCACATGATAGAATCTGGCACTGCATGTTGGGCTCTGTGCATGTTCCTTATATCTTTAGCCCAAGTGTTTACTCATCCCAATGAATCCTAATCCCAAGAGAGTAGCACGGGCTACGGCTGCAAATTTTTCAATTGCTTTCACAAAAATAGGGGCCAGCTCAAATGAACAGTGCAACATGTGATTGGTAACAGTAATGAGAGATTCAAATTTCAAAATTTGAAATTCACTCCGCCCCATTTTTTCATCATCCTTTCCATTCTCCCCTTCCTGTTTACCCATCTACCATTTTTCTTTTATCTTTGCCCGTATTTGTATCTCTTGAGCTAAACTTTAGTCTTGAGTTCTCCATTTTTGCCGATCTGAACTCTAACATCATTACTGTTGGTTTAAAGTTCCTTTTCTTTTTTCTTAAGTTGCATCCTTTTTCTAATCTCTTTTTTTTTTAATCTATTATTTTCTATCACTTTATCTATTTTATACTTCATTATTCTTTGTTTGTAGTCTTTGGAACCTTTGAGTTTGGAACCTTCAAGTTGTCGATTTGAACGGATCAAATACAAACGGTAAGTCGTTGCTAGAGAGGTCACCGACGAACAATATATTCATTCTTTGTCAATTTTAATGGTGATTTCTCTTCACCTTCTCTGTCTTTTTCACCTATACCTTTCTTCAACTTATGTTCATTTTTCATCTGATTCCTTTGCTTTTGGCAGATTCTGGGTGAATGCAGTTGTTCCTCATCCTCACCTTCTAAGACTTGCCGAAAGAACTCACCATTGAAATCACTAGTTCTCATATTCTCTTTTTCTGATAATATCTACTATTAGCTCAATGATGAGATGCATTGCTTACGAGAGTTGATGGGATTCTTCGTGGTCTGTAAGTATTTTGATGCTTGGTTTTTTTTTATCGGTTTAGCTCCTCCGGCTAAAAGTATTTTTATGCTGCTCGATGCTTGGTTCTTATAGATTGAATATAGGGATGCAATAGAAAATAACATGGTCTATATATAATATGCTTGCCTGATAGGTGTTTTGTTAAAATGTTTATGAGAAAACTTTGGGTGGGTGGTGCTATTTTTTTCGTATAGGTGTTTGTTTAACCATGATTTCTTATCATTTTTTTCATCTGTTCCCTTTCTACTCTGTTCTTTCATCTATGAGAAACTCTGGCAAGCCAATGCCATCATACTTGGCAAAGCTTCTCTATTGGAGTGGTACAACATTTGCTCCACCACTATGCCTCGAAGCTGGTGTGCCAGAGATAGGGCTTTACTCTTTTCTCTCTTGTTCCTTCTCTTTTTTTCTTTCATCATCCATGCTTTGGTTGCTTTTATGAATTTGTATTTTTTAAAAAAATTGTTGAGGGGGTAAGTGATTTTTTATCCTATTTGTTTGGCTTAGCAGAAGAAAACGTGCAAAAGTAAAGTGTTTAGTTTCATACTCACAATGATATGCTTATGAAATCACATCTCTTACGTCTGGACAAAAATGCAATCATCCCCTTGACTCATAAGTTTAATAGTTAAATGCTTTCAATTTTTTTGTTTAGTGCTATGAATGGAGTTTGAGGGGTTTGGAAATTTTCTACAAAAGATGGATGCTAGAATATGGAGTTCCAATCATGGTAGCTTTGTGTGTTCTACCATGAGTATGGCAGTACTTGTGCCTACTTCTTTGAGGGTTTGTCATAACGCCATTTAAGAATGAGGTAAAATATCCCATTTTATTAAGTTTACACAGAGTAGTAATTTGTGCTACCTTTAATTAACAAATACTATCCTGAAAATTTCTAGTGTACCCAAGAGAATTGCTCTACATATGGATATGGTGTTTATGCTCCTGGTTTTGGTCTATCTGAATAACCGATTGTTGCTGTAATATTTTAAATTGTCAAGAAAATGTTGCTGACTATGCTTTCTATTTTAATTAACAGCAAAACTTTAGTAGAGAGGGTTGCCTAAATTTATAAGGGGCACTCAGTGGGTGGAGTAGTTTCTCTTAATGTTAACTTGGAGGAACCAAATGATTGGGATGGATTGATCCTTGTAGCAGCAATGTGTAAAGTAAGCCTATAATTCTATATTTAAGTTTGATGTTGAATGACTTTTTTTTTGTTTGGGACTTTGTACATCATCTAGGCATGAGATTTGATACTGTGGAAATATAAATGGGCTTTGCTCTGGTGTTTCGATTTAATAGTTGCAATACCAGTATATATGTGCTAGCAAGATGATTTTGTTGCGGTATTGGCGTACCAAATTTCAATGCATTTCTGTAGGACAAGATCATTTTTTTGTATTTTGCTTAGTATAATCTAGTTTTATCATTTCTTAATGATTAGTGACTATTACATTTAGCTTTATCTTAAAAAACTTGATTTTATGGCTTAGATGATTCTATAGCCCATAAAAAAGTGTCCTTTATCTTGCTGTCTGAAGGTGATTTAATAAAAATAATATTTTATTTTTTTGGACACCAATATTACCACAATATGACAAAGCTATTTGCTTCAAATGAATAAGCTCTATAGTCATATCCAAATGTTGTTTCTTGGAATCTTTTTTCCACTTTCATGGTTGAATCTCAGTATTTAACATTCTTTTCTTTCTTTATATGTAAGATGAATCCTTCAAATGCCAACTCACCTGGGTAACATTGATTATGTATTAATAAGAATAACTTGGTTCCATCCCTGAGGTTTGATGACTTACACCCTGGAAGTAAATGAATATTGCACTCATCCTGAAGATGCCTTACTTGAGATTTGAACTTGTGTTTGGAGTGAAGTGCAATGGAGTTATTATACAGGAAGTTAAAGATGGAAGCACATGGAGAGTAATGCAGTAAAGGAATTTATATTCAATATGGAAGCAAAGCAACAAGAAGAACATTGGACAGAAAAGATAAGTCACTGCAGACTGAGGAAGGCACTAATTATGGATGATATTCTAGGTTTATTCAGTAGAAGGAAAGAAGTTTCATGAGATATGATACATATCGTATAATAATATATCAATTAGATCAAATTTGGTAGCTATGATTATTGTATTTCACTATGATATTTAAAGTTAGAACAATGTCTTTGTTTGAGTATATTGCAAGCATATAATTTGTCTGCATCGCACAAGGAACGCCTTGCTAGCAAAATCTGGTGCAATAGAATTTTTATTTTCAAACTGATTAAAATTTTTTTTTGTAATTACTATTGGTTAGTAGAGATTTTGTTGATAAAGTTTGATTTTATGAAAGGACGCACAAAGTTATTCAATTAGCAAGTTAACATTTAGTTTTATCATGGTAATTGCAATACCATTATTTGTATGTGGATTGTAATGATGCTAAGTTGATATTATGGAGTGATGAAGATTGCAGTAAGCTAGGATTATTGATTATATTGAAGTGAATGTAGGAGGAGTCAATGCGGTCCATCTTGTGCTGATTGTTGAGTGTTCCATGTCTTTAGACTTTGACTTTGTTCTTGACAAGTTGATTCTCTTGATGTGTTAATGGTGATTTTTCTCTTTCTCATATTGTGCTAATTGAAGATGCAATCTATTTGTGCACAATTATTTAATTTATGTGACTTGAAGATGCAAGTTTTTTTAGATTCTTTGTGCCACAGTCCAAATGAGAAATAGAGATGCTTTTAATGGAAAATTTTGGATCTCCACTCAAAAAGAAAAAGGACCATATGATCTTAAATTCTAAGAAAGTAATGTGTAATTTTGTACATTATAATTTTATACTTTATTTCATATTCTCATTATTGCTATAATTTATATGAAGTTCTAATTTACATTATGTTATTGTCTTCCTTCACGTGATAGATATTGTAAGTTATGACCAATAAATAAAATTTCTTTTCAATTATGCCATTATGAAATTATGTACATTTATCCTGGGTAATGCATGGGGAGTAAATGTTTTGATATAAACTTTCTTTTATTTCTATATATAAATATATCCTCTTTCTTTTCTCTGCAATAGAATCTCTCTTTTCTTTCTTTAACTCCTTGTTTTAGTGATAGGTTTCATATAATCCATACATAACTTTTATTATAAAAGGGGGAAAAAAAGAGATAAGATTCTGTGGTAATTATACTACTATTGTTTTGAGTGATGGATATTAAAGTAAATTCATCCCATGCATCGCATGGGGGAATCAATGCTAGTTTGCTTTAAAAGAGGCGGTTATAAAATAAAATAGGTTAAACTTCTAGGTTTTAAATCACCTTTTGAAAATTTGTAAATATTATTTTTATAAAAAAATTTATTTTTAAGACTTTTTATATCGATTGTAATAAATATTCGGTATAGAAAGTATATTTTAAGCCGATTGTGTGAGAAATTAATCTAAGAACTTGCAAATATTACTTTTTAAAAAAATCTATTTTCAATATTTTTATATCAGTTACGCGCAAACGACCAATGTAAAAAGCACATTTTACAACGGTTATATGTGAAACTGATTTAAAAATTTATTAATATTTATAAAAATACCAGCAGTCACATTTCTTATACCGCTGTTGCAATTAAAAAAAAAAAAGTTGTTTTTCAAGTAGTGATGTGACACCCAACATCCGACAAACTAATGATTAAAAGATGTAGGCCCGAACTGCACTGTGCCAGGACCCAAGCCTCGTTGAAACACTGTGCTGTACTATTTCCATGTGCATGTGCTTGAACTGGTCCATACTGAAAGTGACTAAAGGCAACGCATTTAACAGAGATGAGATATACACTTATGTCACCGCTGTGCATGATTGCAATTTTAGATCATTTGCATTTATGCATATATACTTGCAGAAAAAGATAGACTAGAATGGCCTAAATAATAAAAACCGATGTTCTTTTCGAAATAAGCGAGACATTGTTCAGATAACACTCTTGAGGGGCCAAATGAAGAAGGTACTCCCACTAATCTTCCTCATGTGGATGGCCCTACTGCCACGGAGACTCAGCCGACTGCCTGATCGAAGATGACGACATTGAGGACGTAAATGGGTTGCTGATGAATTCTTATGTAGGCAGAATGCCTTTGGATACTTCAAAGTTGATGACTGCAAATACAGGTAACAACAAGAAGCCTGCTGTGCCTTGTCCTTCAAATACCAGATACACAGGTACAGGCTGCCTTCCACCACCAAGTGTAGATTATAAGAAAGAAACATGCCATAATTACAAACGCTTAGCAGGCTGCTGAGAAATTACTCAGGTTCTTCTTATATGGTTGATTAGTGATTTCAAATTTGAATGTGATGCGAAGGAGTTTGTTAATCTGTACGTTTTACTTCTTATGGTTTCCTTTCTTCTTCTATAAATGTGGGTCTGTATCGCTTAAGTATTTGAATTCTCAGTGGAATAGAATAAATTTGAGTCTCCCTGATCGCTCCCGCAAGTGTACGGGCTCGATGTAGTAAAAACCTTAGAGTAGTATAGGGTTGTACCCATAGGAAAGTTGTGTTTTTACTAATCCAAATAAGTAACAATGAGAACAGATAAATTGATTGATGAGATATAATAAAATAATAAATTAAAAGTAGGAGAAAATCAATCACTCAAAGCATTGGGGTTTAGGATTTACCCTATGAGTTGCTAGTTTCTATCCTTTAAATTGACTCTTTAATTTATTATAGTGACAACTATTCCTAAAGTGTCCTAATATTCTCCTGAATTATTAGTCCCTATTTTATTAGAGTTGAATTTGTTCCAATGACACCCAAACAACCAATTAAACCTTGAAGCTATAGTTTTAAGTCACCATAAATATCTAAAACTATCCATAGCCTAAATATTTATGTCTACTTCTCTAAATCTAGGTTCTCTCTTCACCTCCCAGTCCATCAATATCACCCATAATTTAGATTCAATGGTAACCAGTCATAAAATCCACATGAAAAATAAGAGAAATGGATATAAAAATCAAAATATATTCATGAAAGTCATAAAAAGAGTCAAAACAGAACTGATAAAAAACTAGCTTCTCAGTTGGCCTACACCCTACCCCAACTTGGAAATTTAGAAACTCCGACTAAAATAAACCATAAACAATATTGTTTTAAGATCCCCAAACATGACAGAATAAAGGAAGAAGAAAAGAGGAATAAACTATCAAAGGGTCTAATAGAGGTCTTCTGCTCAGCTGCTATCACAGGATGAACAAAGGTAGTAACTTCACTGATTCGCTGTCACAAACAATGCTCTGTTGTTGCCCCTGGGAATGCTCGTCGATACTTCTCTCTTGTCCCCAGTTGTTGCATCCCTGGTTCCTATTTATAATGGTTTTGCGTCTTCTCTCTCTTGAAACCCTTGAATCCACCGCCTTTTATACATATATCTCCTTCAATATAATATATTATATTATATCATGATGATTTGCCTTGCTTCACATAACTTCACGCCTCTGACCCTCTTAATATATCTATATATATATAGACAATTATGTATATATATTATATTTGTTGCAATTATTGCTCCCCTTTTGTTTTATCTTTTATTTGTGATGTTTCCTTCTCCCAATAATTTTATGTTTCCTGCATTAAAAATAATAAAAGATTTGAGTAGATTTTACACAAGATCATCTTTTATCCTATAATTGATAAAAGAGAGGAAAATCTACAAAAGATAATTTTGTAACTTGATTAATTCCTCTACTTATTTTTAGTTGTTTATCATGATATTTTTCCATATCTTTGCCTAGGAATGCAAAGGATTAAGTGTGGGGAAATTTGATAAGCCCAAGAGTAATAATCCAATTAATTAAATTCTTCAAGTCCACCCTAGTTACAAAATAATAAATGTAATGAAATCAATCTCTATGAACATAATTACGATAGAGGAACAAGATAGAAGAGAGCACTCTCAGGAATATAATTGTTTCACTCATCTCACCTTTTTTAGGGTTCTTTCATTGAATCCTACCTAGACTAGCCCTCTATCATAGGCTTGTAATAGTTATAAGTATCTGCAGTCAGTTACATGTGCGTTCTTTAATTAAGAGGTCTTTATAGGCTTGTAATGATGGAGAAAGACCACATGGAATGAATGTGAAAAATAGAAAGTAATAGCATGCACATAATAATAAATAAATAGCATGAAATCATGTCACAAGGGACGTAGGAGTGATAGGTGTACTAGTAAGAGTTAATATGGGTGTCTTCTTCCTTTTCTTTCTTTTTTTTCTTTTTTTTTTCCTTTTCTTTCTTTTTCTTGAACATTCCTTCTTTTTCTTATATTTTTCTTGTGCCATTTTTCTTCTTCCTTTTTTTTTTTTTCATTTGGCACCCTGTATATAAAAGATGTAGCACAATATCAGGATAATAATAATTTTCTGACATGAATAAAAAATGCTATAAAAAAAATTCATGCATACATACCTTTCTATAAAATTGATGGTTAATAAAAAGTGATAGGCCTAAAGGGGGTGACTAGAGATATATTATGTGTATGGCTTGTGTTTGGGATAAAAGGGGTTTAGAATTAGAATGCCTCTATCATATTAAAGAATTGCACATGAGTTAGATAACAAATAAGAGAATTAAGACAAGTTCTGAAGAGAAACTAATATAGGAGGTAATCACATAATTTAAAAATTTAAGGCTGAGAATACTTCCAACAAGGTTATCTCTCTTATAGTCCTGTTCATAGAGCCTCACTGAGGACTTCGATTGTTCCTAATGCATTAAATCACTTATCTCTAGGATGGCTCTTAGAATTTTAATCAATAAAAAATAATCACAATTAACATTAGACTTGAAAAATTCATGTAAGTATCAGTGCAATCAAGATGAATAATTTTAATGAAAAACAGGAGTCAAGAGTTTAAACTCGGAAAAATTTTCAATAATAGGGCATGTTCAAGAGCTTAGCTAATCAATCAATTCATTCCCTCTCCCACACTTAAATAAAACATTATCCTCAATATTACAGAAAGTAGAGATAAAGAAAAAGGAACTAGTACTCTCATGATTTAAATTTATGATTATGATTTGGAGTTCTTTTTTAAGTCTCTTTAATAATACATCATCTTCCTACAAAAAATCTGGAACAAGGTCCTTGTGAAAAAAAATTATGGGGATAATAGACGATAAAATAAAATATGAACAAATTAAGAAAAATAAAATAAATAAAATAAAATAAACAAAAAGTTTTGGATTGCCTCCCAACCAATGCTAAATTTAACGTCTATACTGGACGTAGCTATAGTGGGTTTAAACTTCCTTAAGAGAGATGATTTTGATCTCTCAACTTGGACTTCTTCATAATATAACTTTAAGCGTTGTCCATTAACCACAAATGTCCTTTCATCATTAGTTTGAACTTCAATAGCTCCATACAACTTTACATCTATAACTTCAAAAGGTCCATACCACGTTGATCTCAACTTACCTGGGATCAGCTTCAAGCCAGAGTTAAATAGTAAATCTTTTTGCCTAACTTTAAATCCTCTCTTCAGAATTCTTTTGTCATGCCAAGCTTTAGTTCTCTTCTTGTATATATGAGCATTCTCAAAGGACTCCCTTCTAATCTCATCTAACTCATTGAGTTGGAGAATACATTTGTCACCTATAGCTTTCAAATCATAGTTCAAAGCACGCACAGCCTAATATGCACGATGCTCAATCTCTATAGGAAGATAACATGACTTGCCACATATTAATATGTAAGAGGACATACCTAATGGTGTCTTATATGTAGTTCTATATGCCCACAATGCATCATTCAACTTTAGAGACCAATCTTTCCTAGATGCATTTATAGCTTTTTCCAATATGCCCTTTAGCTCCCTATTAGAGACTTCTACTTGGCCACTAGTTTGAGGATGATATGTGGTGCTTGCTCAAAGATGACACTTATATTTTCCTAACAAGGATTTGAACTGGTGGTTCCTAAAATGCACCCCATTATCACTTATGATGGCTCTAGGGACACCAAATCTAGAAAAAATCTATTTAACAAATTTGACCATGTTAGATGCTTTGTTATTTGGCAAGGCAATAGCTTCTACCCATTTAGTAACATAATCAATAGCAACAAGTATATGAGATTACCGTAGGAGGGAGGAAAAGGCCCCAAATATCAAAAGGTTCAATCTTTAATATACCTTACTGGGGCATCTCATGCCTCTTACCAATTGTACCTATTTGTTGGCATTTGTCATAATTTGTCACAAAGTCCTTGCATCCTTGAATAGTATAGACCAATAAAACCCACTTTGAAGTACTTTAGTTGCCGTTCTGTCAGCCCATGATGTAACATACTAAAAAAAATGTAAATAATATATATAATAATAATATTTTATTATAAAAAAAAAGAAAAAAAAAGGGGGACAACTTTCCACCAAATCGGTGGAAAGTTGGAGGCAAAGAAGAATTTGAGGGGGGTGTATTAAATGAAAGAGGAATGTTGAGGGGGAGTGTTAGATGGGTTGGAAAAAAATTAGAAGGTAATAAATGAAAGAAGAAATTGGATGGAAGAAAAAGAGGGGGAAGGTACGGATGGAAGTAAAAAGTGGGAGATGAGCCGTGGAAAAATGAAACATGGGGTATTATATATATATATATATATATCATCCCCCGGTGATCTCCTTCAAGCAAGAGCAAGAGAGTGCGGAAGAGGAAGAGAGCAAAAGAAAAGAGAAGAGAGAGAGAAGCATAGAGAAAAAGAGACAGAGAGAGCCGAGTTGCAGAGTACCTGACGGTTTTGGAGATCATTTAGGTACACAAAACTACTTCTTGTTATCATATTTTCTTTATAAATATTTCCTATATATTTATAGCTTTATATTATTAGTATCATTATCATATTTAGAGAAAATTTTACCGCTTGGGTATAGAGTAAATATGGAGTTTTGACAATATATGACCGTAGAAATTTAAAAATACATTATTAAGAAATTTTAATCGGTTTATTTTTGTTGAATGATTATTTTGAGAATTTTAAACTAAGATTTTAGTTGAAAAGTTTGTTATTTAGACTTGTAATATGTTTTTACCGATTAAATTTGAGTTAAATAATTTATATGAGTTATTTAATATATTATTGAGATTTTAATCGGTTTAAATATTGAATAAGTTAAAGATATATTTTTGAAATAATTTTTGAAGGCTTGAAAAATTATAAATTGAGAATTTTGTAAAATTAAATAAAGCTACAGTTTGTTTATAATTAAAAATATATATATACTTTTGTTAAATTTAAATAGCCTTATATGTAAATTATTTTTCAAAATAATATCTATTATAAATGCCTAGATTTGGGAGAGTTAATATATTTATGTAATTTTGGTTTAGAGGATAGTCTTAGAATTTTAGAGTAGCTTTGGAGTAGCTTTGAGTTTATGTTAATGAATATTTATGTGCAATTTTGTAGACTTAGAATTTTGGAGTAATCTTTGTGTGAACATTTGTAAGCTAAAGAGTACCAGGTAACTCTGAAAATTCTTTCTTGTACATGTGAATTGTGTATGAATATATTGTGGATTTACTAATTATTATATTACTGAAATATAATATTATGATTTTTTGTACAATAAATGTTTTGGTATGTTACCTGTTTTATTAAGGTTTGTTGCTAGTAATTATGATCAACATTTAAATATATTAATAGCTATGAAATTATCATGAGATACTGTTAAATGGTATATGAATTTTATTGCTATCTTATTTTTAATAATATATTTGAGAATATATTTATGATGTACCATTATTTGCATATGACATGCATTGTTGGGTTAAGATAGAAGGAGATTGCATGGATATAAAATTACCACGTGGTATGCCATCACTCGGTGCACAGTGGATGGCACTTGTCAGGGCCCCTTCTTCCATGTTTTCCTTTGGCCGGGAATTCATTGGAGCTATGGGACATGTGACACCTCCCTATTCACAAAGGAGGGGAGCCATAGTCCGAGCTTGAGCTCTATATCTTTGGCCGGATATATCTCTAGTATCGGTGAGCTTGGAATAATTCAGTAAAATGGATTAGTTCCTATCGGACTATGTGTTAGCCTATGGCTCCAGTCAGCGGTATAAGGGTGGACGGTGATATAAGGGAGGCAACATATTGCATTATTTTTGGATATATTAGAAAAATGATATTGGTATATTGTTGAAAAAATGAAATTGAATTGAATGTCTCAAATCCGTGATTTTTGATAAATTTATATACACACATATAAACAGATTTTTGGTTTATCATATGTGATTTGCTTGTATAGGTTAGAATTTCAGTAGTTACTGAGACGTTTGAGCTCATCCCCTATATTAACAATTTTCAGGCGAAGGATCTAGTAAGAATCAAGGGAAGGCACCATTGGAGTGAGCCGTGAAGGCTTCTGTGCTCCTCAAGCACATGCTGTGTTATATTTTTATTTGCCATGACTATAAGACTTTAATAGTTTATGTTGTTAAGTTATATTAGAAATGTTTTGAAATTTTGACTTAATTGCAGTATTAAAAATGTGTATGGACTTTTAAATTAAATATTTTATGGCGTATATTGATATAATTATGTGAGGTGTTACACATGATAGCCTCTATAAGGTGACAAATGGCATCCTTCAAAAATTTGGACCATCTCCTTATTTGGCACACAGATCTATATGATCCCATTTGCACACCTTCTAAAAAGAAGTGGTTCATCCCCAAGGTAATGTCTTGCTTCTGCTATGAATCTCTTCCTTTGACAATTATTCATGCTATTAGGGATTATACCTGTAACAACATAATTAACAAAATCTGTAAACCAAGAAGCAAGTAGAGATTTAACCACCCAAAGTCTCTCATCTGGGAATTCTTTATTTATAAAACTTGATCGCTCTCGCAAGTGTACAGGCTCAATGTATCAATAACATCAATGCTAAAACCATTCCCATCAAAGCAAGAAAACTTTGTAACTTTAGATACTTGAAATAATTCGTTTTGGTCACCCACTCGAAAAAGTAATGTTCCTTCACGTACATCAATCAAAGCCCCATCAGTTACTAAAAATGGCCTCCCTAATATTAGAGAGATGTTCTAGTTATCCTCAATATCTAAAATAATAAAATCAGCAGGAATATAAAGTTTACCGACTTTAACTATGATATCATCAACCACACCTCGTGGATATCTAATTGACATATTTGCAAGTTGGAGAGTCACGTTGATTGGTTTAATATCTGTCATCCCAAGCTTTCTACATAAAGAATATGGCATCAAATTAACATTAGCACCTAAATCACATAAACAATTTTCAACAATATTAGAACCAATATCACAAGGAATAGTGAAACTCCCTAAATCTTTCAGTTTGGGTGGTAGCTTCTTTTGTATAATTGCACTGCACTCCTTTGTAAGTGGCACCGTGGAATAATCTTCTAACCTTTACTTGTTTGAAACTAGATCCTTGATGTATTTGAGATAAGAAGGCATTCTTGCTCAGGCTTCTATAAAAGGCACATTAATTTGGATATCTCTTAACATCTTAAGAAACCTTTGGAAGCCTGAATCTTGATCTTTCTTTTTAAGGCATTCAGCATATGGGATAGGAGGTACACAAGGTTTGAGTCCAGATGGAGAAGGACTACTTTGAATCATATTCTTAACTTTGGGAACTTTAATTAGCTCATCATTATCTTCAGTATTCTTCTTATCACTTACCTTGTTATAGGTCCTTTTAGCCCCAATGTTAGCTTTTTTAAGTTCTTTACTATTCCGTAAGGTGACTACCATGACTCCCTCCCTTGGATTAACTTCAGTATTGCTAGGAAATTTGTTTTCACCTTATTCAGTAAGCAAGCTAGCCAAATTGCTTATTTAACCATCCACATTTTTCACAGAGTTTCCCATCTGTGACTCCATGTTTTTTACAAAAGCTTGAGTTGATGCAATTGCTTGCTTGAGTTGGTCAATTTCTTTATTCATGTTCTTCATGTGGTTAGCTTGGTGAGTGGCCATTTGAGCTAAAGCTTCCTCCAACCTTGTTATGTGATCCTCCATTACGTTTCTTTACTGTTGGAAACCTGGTGGTGCTTATGGCCTTTGAGGGGTAGAATTTTTCCAAGAAAAATTAGGATGATTTCTCCACCTCAGATTATATATAGGGGTGTTCAAATTGTCCCATCTTGGTGGGTCCATCCCGGTCCCAGTAGCGTTAGGACGGGACGAGATGAGACAAAAAAATTTGTAGGACGGGACAATGCCGGGACAAGACAAAATATACCTCGAGACGAGACAGGACACAAGACAGGGTCGTCCTGTCCTAGGGTATATACTATATAATTAAAATTTTTTTGCAAATATACCGACCTCCTTATCAGATCCTAACTATATTTTTATTTCTAATAGTCTAATGCCAAACCAATTTGACGCCTCCCCTTAGCCTTCAGTCCACTCCTCGTTATTTCCTTCCCCGGCTCCCTGCTACGTGACCTCCACATCCTTCGATACCTCCCCTGGATCACTTTGCCACCTTCAAGATCACTTCTTGGGTTGACTTTATTTTCCAATTACTGGTACCGGAGGAATCAATAAGCAACTTTGATTATCTCTTCAAGGCACCGGGCTCATAAGCCTGTCGGGATAGAGTGCTAGAAGGGGCTATTTCTACACTGGCTTCCCTGCAACATTGCGCTCCTACTCTCCTATAGATCTCCCTCTATTCGGCCTCTCACGTTTAGTCCAGTGCTATGGTGATGGTGTTTTTTATTTAATTAGATCAGTCTTTGATCATTATTATTATGTATAACGGACCAGAGGACTTTTTGTTAATTTAAAAGTATTGCAAAGGCCCAAATAACAAAGAGAAAATACCATGCCCAAAAAAAAAAAGGAGACCCAACAGAAAAGGTCTAGTTTGAAGGGGTGGGAAAAAAAAAAGAGGATGGGATGGAACTGGGACGGGACGAGTCACAGGACAAAATCTTTGTCCCGTCCCTGTTCATTGGGACGGGAACGGGATGGGCTTGTCCCAATCTCGTCCCGTCCCGTGAACTCCCCTAATTATATATGTTGAAGTATAGGTCATTCTTGGGATTAGCACCCATAAGTTAGCCTCCTCCACATAATCACCATCATTGCCTATATGAAGAGAATTATTAATAGCTGAAGTAGAAAGGGAATTAACAGAATTAAAAAATTTTAGTAATAAATTCAAATTCTTTATTAAATCCCTTAAGTCAAGAGAGATGTTTGAAGTAGTGACTTTGTTAGCCATCGCCCTCCTTCCTCGAATTGACTTTTGCCTTGAATTTGATGCTAGAATCTTGTAAATGTCCTCTCTTTCTTCAGCTGTCATGTTATTTGGATCACCATAAGCTATATTATCAACTTTGCTTTGATTGTCCGATGTGAGCCCATTATAGAAAAAGTCTATTAAGAGTATATGTGGGAATTGATGACAAGGACATTGGCTAATGAGGAGATTATACCGCCCCCGTGCTTCATGGAATGACTCATCACCTTGTTGCGTGAAGAAGTGAATCTTGTCCCTTAACTCTGAAGTCTTTTATAGTGAGTAATATTTTAGCATAAACTACTCGTACATTTGATTCCAAGATGTTATAGAACCTTCTAGTAAGCGCAGAAGCCATTGACGAGCACCTCCCTTCATACAGTATGGAAAGCAATGCAACTTCAAATCATCATTTGATAAGCCATTCAATGGCAATGTGTCAATTACTGTATAATACTCCCTTATAAAATCCAAGGCATCTTTAGTTGTATGCCTATTGAAATTAAGTAGTGCATTCAGATGTATATTTTTAAATTCATAATTGCACGTAACAGGACTTAGTTGAATACAAGATGGATTAGAGGTAATAAGGGGGCGTTGAATATCATGGAACGTGATATTTTGCTCTAGAACAATAGCACCATCAACCATCTCACTTCTTAGTTAACTTCTATTTTTTGTGCAAAACTGTTCAATTTCTAAATTAATAGGAGTCAAAGTAGAGCTACCAGAACTTCTTAATTGCATAAAAACAAAAATTAATAAAAAATAAAGAAAAATAAAATCTGAAGAATTAGTAAATCCGTATCCTTCCTTGCAACAGCACCAAAAACTTGATCTTCCCCCTAAGTGTATGGGCTCGATATGGTAAAAATCCGAGAGTAATCTAGGGTCATACCCATAGGGAGGTTGTGCTTTTACTAATCCAAATAAGTAACAATGAGAATAGATGAATTGATTAATGAGATATAATGAAATAATAAATTAAAAGCAGGAGAAAATCAAATATAAGAGAAAATCAATTACTCAAATCGTTGGGGTTCAGGATTTATCCTATGGGTTACTAGTTTCTATCCTTTGAATTGACTCTTTATAGTGACAACTATTCCTAAAGTGTCCTAATATTCTCCCGAATTATTAGTCCCTATTTAATTAGAGTTGAATTCATTTCCACGACACCCAAACAACCAATTAAACCTTGAAGCTATAGTCTTGAGTCACCATAAATATCTAAAACTATCCCTAGCCTAAATATTTATATTTACTTCTCTAGATCTAGGTTCTCTCTTCACCTCCCAGTCCATCAAGATCACCCATAATTTAGATTCAATGGTAACCAGTCATAAAATCCACATGACGAATAAGAGAAATAGATATAAAAATCAAAATATATTCATAAAAGTCATAAAAAGAGTCAAAACAGAACTGATAAAAAAAACTAGCTTCTCAGTTAGGCTATATCCCTACCCCAACTGGGGAATTTAGAAACTTATAATAAAATAAACCATAAACAGTATTGTTCTAAGATCTCCAAACATGACAGAACAAAGGAAGAAGAAAAGAGAAATAAACTATCGAAGGGTCCAATAGAGGTCCTCTACTTAGCTGTTGTCACAAGATGAACAAATATAGTAACTTCATTGATTCGTTGTCACAAATAATGCTCTATTACTGCCTCTAGGAATACTCTCCGATGCTTGCTCTCTTGTCCCTAGTTATTGTATCCCCGGTTTCTATTTATAATGGTTTTGCATGTTCTCCCCCTTGAATCCCTTAAATCCACTACCTTTTATCCATATATCTCTTTCAATATAATATATTATATTATATCATGATGATTTGTCTTGTTTCACATAACTTCACGCTTCGGACCCTCTTAATATATCTATATATATAGACAATTATATATATATATACATATATATTATATTTGTTACAATTGTTGGTCCCCTTTTGTTTTATCTTTTATTTGTGATATTTCCTTCTCTGAATAATTTTATATCTCCTGCATTAAAAATAATAAAAGATTTGAGTAGATTTTACACAAGATCATCTTTTATCCTATAATTGATAAAAGAGAGGAAAATCTACAAAAGATAATTAAATGGGCATAAGATATCCATAAATTTAACCAAACAAATCAAAATATACTCCTATTTAATTATAAAATATAGACTTATCACTCCTCATGTTTGCTTCGACTAGTCAGTTTCACCCTTAATTCTAACTTTTTGGGACAATCCAGTGAAGTCTCGTTAAGAAATTTCTAATCCGTGATTGATTTATAATTCTCTCTTCTATGAATGCGTTAAATTCTCTCTTGTGTGAAAGCCCGCTTTCATGAACCATTGTTGCTTGTGTTATTATGTGGGTTTGTACCACTTTATTGATTATATGATTAGTTTAATCTTATACTTTATCCGCTTTAATTAGTATTTTTATTTTGCCCAGAATATGATTATTGTTTATTTCCAATGCAGTCCCTTTAGATGGACAGAGGGCATTAAAAAAAAAAGTTAAGATTTACGATATTATGCATGGTTAAAAAAAAATGATACTCTCTTAGGAGGTGCCCAACGGATGCGAAAGGATGTTCCTAGAAGACAAGATGTTAGCATGACTGTTTTGTTGTTCTTTTGTGCGGCTTTTTAGAGGCGTTTTTTTTTGTTTTCTTTTTTCAATTTTCCGCAAGCTTCGGCTTGCCTTTCCATGGGGTGGGGAAAAAAAAAATCGACCGATCGGTTTGAATCGGAAACAGGTCAAACAATCAATAATTCAGTCTGGCTTGGCTTTTGAACTGGGAAGGTAGGGAACCGGACCAGCGTAAAGCAGTAATAACGCGGATATATTTTTCTGCGATCGTCATGAGTGAGAGGGCAGGGAGGAGAGTGAGAGACAGAGACAGGAAGTAAAAAACTAGGGAGGTGATTGAGGGAAGGGGACTATGAGTACCCGAATAATGGAGAGAACATTGCCAGCTAAGGAAGTTTGAGCGAGAAGATGAAGAATGAAAGGGACGAAAATTACCTTAGGCAGAAATGGAAGAGAAGAAGCAAAAGAAAAGCGAAGAAAGAAGAAGAATTATCTGTTCTAAAACCAATAAAAAAAAAAAGATGGTTAAAGGATAGAGCATTAATGAGCCTATGCTTCGTCCTCAGACTATGCCGCAGGCCTAGGATAACTTTTTTTTTTTATCTTCCGTTTTTTATGGCCTTGCAATCTTTAGCATTACATTCGAATTCTTTTTATCTCTCATTATATATATTTTTGCCAGATATCTCCCATTATATATAAATGCATATTATAAAATTAAAAACATAGAAGGAAAGTCCGGTTAAAAGGCAAGTTATGGAAACAAAAGCTCAAAAGCTGGAAAGCAAAAACACCCTCACCGACCGGAAGAATGACCCTCGCTCAATTTGTCCTTTTGTAACATCTAAATTTATGGGTTTAAAAGTACTAGAAATAGTTTGAATTGGATAGGCTACTAGACCCATTTTGAGCAAAAGTCCTAAAGATAAGAAAGGAAGTCAAAGTAGTTTCAGGGACTAAACTGCAAAGCAAAAGTTTTCAGGGACTCAAGTATAATCAAGTTAGAGACTCCAGTAAAGTCTCGAAGGCCCAAAAAGAAAAAAGATACTAGTTACAGGCCAAAGGTTAAGCTAGAAACCTCAAAGAGAGGATTGTATGAAGTTAAGTCCAAGAAGGAACTAAAGCGTAAATTCCGAAAGTTACGACCAACATGGGTAAAAATGGAAGAGTTTACAAAGAATTCCAAGAAAATCCTAGAAAATGAGAAATAATATTCTAAGGCTCTTCTGTGAAGAGAAAAGATGAAAGTACCCCTGAGGTAGCTTAAATGGAATTTATAAGGTTATGACCAGTAAAAAGTACATTGTTTGAGGTAATTATTTAAAATAGCAAGAGACCTAAAAAAATGTATACAAAAATGAGATTAAATGGTTGAAAGGTTGTACTAATTTATAAAATTAGTCCAATAACCAAAAGGCCAGTAAAATGGCTTTAATAAATTAAAAAGCTGATTATGTCAATAAAAGGGTATTTTAGTAAATGAATTTTATACAAGGCTTAAAGGGAGTGTTGTGGCATAAGAAAATTCATAGATATTCTTGAGAATTAAAGAGAATTTATGGAGCAGACAGAAGAATTTTCTGAGCCCCAGAAGGTCATAAAGAAAGCCGAAGAAACGTGAGCCAAGTAAATTCGGATGAAACTTAAGAAACAAGTTTGATCCAACGGCTAGGATCTAATATCCCTTATCCTCCACTACTTTTATGACACTTGGCATCTTCTAGAAGGATAAGGTAAGGATGATGCAATGATGATGTAAAAGTCAACTTGAAGTTCCAAAATTGTCCTTACCCTTTCTATTAGTCACCAAGGCATTTTAGTCCATTGAAGCTAAATTTTTTGCTATAAATAGGCACTCCCTCCCTTCACATTTTCAGCCAAGCAAGGAACTATAAGGAAAAATTTGCCACTCTTGCATCTAGAGAGAGAAAGAGCTATTTCTAGTGAGAGAAAGTCCACCTAAGTTCAAGTTTCAAGATCAAGGTATGTGATGTTTATAGCATCTAATTCGATGCCTATTTCGAATAAGTTATTCTTTGTATCTGATTCTGAAATTTGGTATGCTTAAAGTACACTCTGTAAGCTTTAAATCCATGGGTAGAACACTTGATTTGGATATGTGTATGATTTATGGTGATTTTTCAAAGTTAGGGTTTGAAATCTGGAAACAGTATTGAACCTTTGGAAGAATGTCGAGTTCTGTAGAATTTCAATACTGTTCAGAATAGAATTGGTTCCTGAAACTATTTTTCGTGTAAATTTAACTTAAGTAGATTTTAGTGAGACTTGGAACCACTCAATTTGGATTTTTCTAGAATTAATTATGAATTTTTAAAATTGAGCAAAAAATCTGGGTTTTCTGCGTGAACAGTACCCGCGAACCAAAATTTTCAGATTTGATCTTCTTGAATCTAAGGCCATCTAAAGTGGTCCTAATTGACAAGAAATTGATCTTAAGGATAGAAAATGATGAGATTTGTGTTAGAAAAGCTAGAAAGAAAACCCTAAAAGGAAGAGAAAGGGTTGAGGTTTAAGAGAGGTAGTCTTAAACTTTATGTAATCTAGTGGTCCTAATAGATTGTATGATATATTTGACTATATTTAGGACCTTTGGAACATCAAAAAGGATGTTTGGTGATATTGACTGAATGCCCACATGGTTGGAAAGTCAAGGGAGTCAAAGGAAAAGTAAGAGGAAAGCTTGAGGTGCAAGGTAATGAACTTACCTATTGTCATTGCTTGATGTTGTATGCTTGTGTGTTGCCGTGTACATGTTATTGAATGTTATTGTGACATGTTTTAGCTGCTGTAATTGCTATTCATGATTAGTAGATTATGTCTCCATGGCCATGCATCAAGAAATTAGCTTTGAGCATGCTAATATGTCACTAATTAACAAGAGAATAAACAAGTTGTATGTAGTGCATTAGCATCTATCTAGCATGATTAATATGGTATTGTTTGCTACTGAGATTCTCTTGAATCTCACCCCTCTCTAATCAACCATTTAGGTCAATCATCAATGGGCAATAATGGCATGAGAAGCAAGGAGAAGAAAGTGGAGAATTGTTCATGTTAATGAATAATATTATCATTCAATGTGTAATTCTCTTACTATATAATTTATGTTGTGGATACCAATGATGCCATTTAATTAATTATAATATTGATGGCATGAATGAAAGTGTATGAGTATGAATGGAAAAGAGTAAGCCCATGTTATGTATGCCAAAAAAATAAAAAGAATTAAAGTAAAGAGATGTTAAGGGATAAAACGTAGGTCTTGAAGCAGTGAGTTTGTAGCTCCAGTTTGACCTACCAAATGAAAAAGTTAAATCACGAGATTTGGCAGACTCATAGCACACATCCCAAGCTTTTAAATGAGAGGTATATCACCTCAATTGGATGTGTACACAAGGAGATATGAATTTCTAAGTTGAGCCACAGAATCTAGAAGTTTCAGATTTTATGAAATGAACAGTAATATTTATTGATTAAACTATATGAATTGGGCAAAGATAAGTCCAATTAGATATTTTTTCCTTAAAGAGCATTGAAATAGCTTTCTGTAGAATTTTAGAACACCCTAATACGATTTTTATGGAATTAGTTATGAATTTTTTAAGTCGGACCTGTAATCTGAGAATTAAACAGTGAATAGTAACCTCAAGTAATTATGTTGAAATTTTAAATCCACGGGCTTGTGTAATGATCTGCTTGAACCATAACACTTACGAATGCGTGCTCTGAGGGGTTAAAGGTAGGACGTTTCACCTTTCAACTGTACCTATTTATGCAATGCAGTCAACTAGGTTGCCCTACTCTACCTGTCAAAGGATCACGGCAACTATCAGAGATTTTGTTTAGGGGAGCACCAAGCAACGCAAAGGCATACCACCGGTCAAGTGGAGCATGGTATGTCAACCCAAAGAAAATGGCAGATGTGGTCTTAAAAATGTGATGAGACAAATTCAGCTTTTCTTCTCAAACTGGCTTATACAATTACTATGTAGCCAAACCTATTTTGGGTCCAAGTCATCAAACATAAATATCAATGGACTCCTTTTCATAAGCCGAACCTTAAAAGTAAAAGCGGCCTTCTCCTATGGGGAAGTCTGACGCCACTCTGGGATGAGTTAAGCTTAGGCATAAGCTGGGAAATAGGAGATGGTAAGAGCATTAGATTTTGGTCTGACATGTGGGTAAGGGATCTACGCCCGCTGAAACACTTGGCCTTTACTTCTCTAGACGAAATCAATCTAGAAAAACCACTGATTCATTTTGTGACATATAATGGAAGTTGGAGATGGGATGAATTTGCAAGCGGTTTGCCTCAACATGTCCTTGAACAGATTGCCGGCATTCACTCGCCAACCCAAAATACAAATCCAGGTAAGTGCATATGGAGTCTTACTAGTAGCTTACGTTTCACTACTAGGTCTGCCTACAGACTCATCATGGAAGATGACTGGGATGATGAGAGCGATCGCTGGAAGCTTGTATGGAAATGGCTCAGGCCCCATAGAGTTAGAACCTTCCTATGGCTGGCTATGAGCAACAAGTTGCTAACTAATGAGGTAAGAGTCTGACGGCGAATGACTGAACTAGAAGTATGCAGCATCTGTGGAAGAGGGAAGGAGGACCTAAACCATGTCCTACGGAGGTGTAAATTAGCTAATACTTGCTGGAAGCTTATAGTACCTCCCCAAATTCAGCCACCTTTCTCAAGCCAACCATCAACAAATGGTTCGACCTGAATCTAGGCATCTCCCACAGCAACCCCCCATGGGCGATTATATTCGGTTTAATGTGCTGGAAACTTTGGGAAGCAAGAAATCGTAGTATTTTTGAAAGGGAGAGCACTAACCCTTATCGTTTAGTGAATGAGGTGTTAGCTCTGAGCAATCATGTTATACAAACAAAGAAGAATTCCTTGCTAGAATGCGCTTAGGCTGATCTGTTCAGGCTCTTTCGATTTTGCTTTATTGTACTGCTTCTTGCCCCTGTTGTAAATATCCGTTTCTAATACAATCCCACTTTTCACTCAAAAAAAAAAAGGCAAGTGATGGAGTTTCTGTGTTGTAATGCATATCATATATATTTTGGCAAAAAAAGAAAAGAAGAAAAAGACAGAAAAAGGATAGTTAAATTTCATAATCTCTCTACCGCTGAGTTATATCCCTTTCCTTGCCCCGCCCCCATCGAGAAATAGAACTGACTAATCCTAAGGCAAAGGGTCGAGAAACTCAACGCCACTATGAATTTGAGAAATCCTAATTTGGTCTCAAGAGACCAAATTGGGAATATCTTGTTAAGAAAAAGACCAAATTGTCCTTCATTTTATTCATTGTTTTTAAAATACCAAGGCCCTCATTAGCCAGCCGGTCAGTCGTCGGAGCTCTGGCGGTCGAAAATAATTTTTTTGAAAATTTTCACAACTTCAGTATAACGATTAACAACTTTTGTAATGCTATTAACAACTTCAGTATAGCAGTTAACAACAGGTTTTTTGAGAAATTCAACAAGCTCCGGCAGCCAAAAACAATTTTTTGAAATTTTTTTACAATTTCAGTATAACGGTTAAAAAATTTTGTAACGCTATTAACAACTTCAGTATAGCAGTTAACAATAGGTTTTCTGAGAAATTCAACAAGTTTCGGCGGCCGGAAACAATGTTTTTGAAAATTTTTATAACTTCAAAATAATAGTTAACTTTTATGACGCTATTAACAACTTCAGTATAACAGTTAACAACAAGTTTTTCGAGAAATTCAACAATTGGTCATCGGAGCTCCGATGGCCGGAAACAATTTTTTGAAAATTTTTACAACAACATCAGTATAACGGTTAACAACTTTTGTAACGCTATTAACAACAGGTTTTTTGAGAAATTCAAAAAATAGCATTTTTACAACTTCAATAATGCCGTTAACAAGTCCTGTAACTCTATTACCAACTTCAGTATAACATTTAACAATATGTTTTCTTTAAAATTAAAAAAAAATGACATTTTTACAACTTTAGCAACTTTTTTTTTTGGAAAATTTTTACAATTTCAGTATACCAGTTAACAACTTTTGTAATGTTATTAACAACTTCAATATAGCAGTTAACAATAAGTTTTCTAAAAATTTTAGAAGTAGCATTTTTACAATTTCAGTAATGTCATTAACAAGTTCTGTAACTCTATTAATAATTTTAGTATAGCATTTAACAATAGATTTTTTAAAAATTAAAAAAAAAGGTATTTTTATAACTTTAACAACTACTTTTTTAAAAAAATTTTTACAATTTCAGTATAACAGTTAACAACTTTTATAACTCTATTAACAACTTTGATATAGCAGTTAAGAACAAGTTTTTCAGAAAATTCAAAAAGTAGCATTTTACAATTTCAGTAATGACATTAACAAACTCAAAAACCTGTTGTTAACCACTATACTAAAGTTGTTAATAAAGTTACAAAAGTTGTTAACCGTTATACTGAAGTTGTAAAAATTTTCAAAAAAAATTGTTTTTCGCCGTCAGAGCTTCAGTGACCAATTGTTGAATTTTCCAAAAAACCTATTGTTAACTGATATATTGAAGTTGTTAATAGCATTACAAAAGTTATTAACGGTTATATTGAAATTGTAAAAATTTTCAAAAAAATTATTTCTGGCTGCCGGAACTTGTTGAATTTTCCAAAAAAACTGTTATTAACTAATATACTGAAGTTGTTAATAACGTCACAAAAGTTGTTAACCGTTATAGTGAAGTTGTAAAATTTTTTAAAAAAATTGTTCTAGCAGCTAGAGTTTGTTGAATTTCCCAAAAAACCTGTTGTTAACTACTATACTGAAGTTGTTAATAGCGTCACAAAAGTTGTTAACCGTTATATTGAAATTGTAAAAATTTTCAAAAAAATTGTTTCTGACTGCCAGAGGTTGTTGAATTTCCCAAAAAAATTTGTTGTTAACTACTATACTAAAGTTGTTAATAGCGTTATAAAAGTTGTTAACTGTTATACTGAAATTGTAAAACTTTTCAAAAAATTGTTTTTGGCCATCAGAGCTTGTTAAATTTCTCAGAAAACATGTTATTAACTGCTATATTGAAGTTGTTAATAGTGTTATAAAAGTTATTAAACGTTATACTGAAATTGTAAAAATTTTCAAAAAAATTGCTTCCGACCACCGGAGCTCTGGTGACTAATTGTCAGTCGGTCACCGGAGCTCCAGTGATTGCTGTCCGCTGGAGCTCCGGCAACCACCTGGCCGGCCAGTGGGGGCTTTGATATTTTAAAAACAATAAATAAAATAAAGGGTAATTTGATTTTTTTTTTTTAACGTGTTAATCCCAATTTGGTCTCTTGAGACCAGATTAGGATTTTTCAAATTCAGCAGACCATTTGGGCATTATGAAATTTAAGTATCCTTTTTCTATCTTTTTTCCCAAAAAAAAATGCATATCATATATACATAACAACAAGTATACACATGTAATATGGTGCTGTTTCAAAAAAACAAGAAGAAATTTCTAAATATCATTTATTTAAAATAATTTTTATAATTAAATATAAATATTTTTATAACCAATATTTTTATACCAAATATAATATTTTTTTATTAAAATATTTTTATAATTAAATATAAATATTTTTATAACCAATATTTTTATACCAAATATAATTTTTTAATTTAGTGATTAAATAATTCTAAAAATGAAGAATCTTAATATTGTTATATTTTGTTATTATTATAATTAAATTATTGTTATATTTCTTATATTTGTTATTAGGATAGTTAATGTTATTATATTTTCTTGTTATAAATTAAATCATCTTATTTTTAATATGACCGGTTTGATTCTGAGTTAATCCCGATTCGACTCATTGACTTTCAAACAAGTGTCTCAATCGGTTTAATGTCACATTGATATTATGATATTAAATGGGGGTAAAACTGAAAAAAGAGCAAAATATAGGGTGTGTTCGGATCATCTCCTTTGCCGAAAGGGGACTCTTCCTCACGTAAAACAGGTTCCAGAGAGAACAAATCAAGGAGGAATGGCTTAATCCATATAGCGTGTCATTTGTTCTTTTAAAAACTTTTAAAATATTTATATAATTAAACGTATTAATCATTTAATAATATCTTTTCAGTTATATTTTTTAAAAATTAATTAAAATAAATATTTAAGAATAAGGCTTTTTAAAACCCACTCATAATTATTTTTTTTTTAAAAGAAAAATCGTCCCTCCCTCTAATCGAAGGTGCGTATGGTACGAAAGAAGGGGAGTGGAAGGAGGATAAGAGATTTTGATTATTTTTCCTTATTTGGCAACCTAAAAATTTTAGGAGGGGAGGCTAAATTTTCTAAAATTTCCCCTCCAAATTTGGTAGGATTTGAATGAAAAAAACAATATTTTGTTATGTTGTGACTATTATGTTTATATTTATTTTCAATATCCCTATATCATTCCAAACCCTTTTTTTCCCTCTTCAGACACTGCTTTCTCCTTCTCCACCCCAACCCAGAGCCAACAAAATAACAAATAGATTATTCATATCATATTTGAAAGAGTTATGTCAAAAGTCAATAAAATAACAAATGGATAAGAGTTGAAACATATAATCATTATTGTTAGATATTGTAAGTATAATTATAAGGTATAATTTTTGTTAACAGATAAAATTATATAATATAATTTTATATTAAATATTATTTCTAATTCTATTTCATTAGATATTCTATAAAATTTGAAAAAAAATCTTGAATAGAATAAGGGCAAAATGTCTATGTAAAAATATTTTCTCTCCTCTCTTTTAATGAACCAAACAAAGTAACATTAAAACTTCCCTCTCTTTTTTTTTATAAATCCAAATGAAGTAATATTAAAATCTCTCTACTCTTTTTCTCCATTAAAATTTCTTCGTTCCTTTTCTTTCATCAAACCAAACTAACCCACATACACACCATGGTGATCTTGGGAAAAGAATCTCTTCGCTTCCCTTTTCCATTCTCTTTTCTCTAGTCCTTAGATCAATATTTTAGTAGTTCACATTTTATTTTTGGTTTACGATTTTGTTAAGTATTTTGGTCATATTCGTCCGGTACCCTAAAAACAATTTTTGAGATGCGTCCAATGCTATTAAGTATTTTTTTCAACTGCATTTAGCATCTAAATTATTTTGTAATTCATCCAACACTTGAAGTATAAATTTTTTCTAGGTGCATCCAACAACTTAAAAAAAATACTGAAATAAATATTTTATGGTACTTAATATATATTTATTTAACCAACCTTTCAAGGAGTTAATAACAAAATTAAAATTGCTCATAAAATAATACTCCCTTCTGGTCCTTAATATAAGGATCTAATTGTTGAGTTAATTTTGATCCTAATATAAGATCTATTTCTCAATATTATTAATTTTTTTCTAAATTATCCCTTTGGATACTTCTCATCATAATTAAGTAGAAGAGGAAAAGAGGATATTAAGAAAAATAAGTATGATCTTTTAGGAAAAACATGTCATATTTTTTATAATTAACTAACTTACTTAACTTCCTTAACCTAATCAAATTAGTTAAATAGGTATTGTATTAAGGACCAAAGCAGTACTTTAAATGCACAATTATATTGCTTCTGAAAAATTAACAATTCGAGAGAAAAATTACATCACAAAATATTTTAGAGTAGGGTACTAAACATATTAAAAAAAATTCGTCGATATTGGTTGCACCTCACAAAATATTTCGGAGTGTTGGACTAGATGCATTTTAATCCTTTATTTTTAAAATTATTATTAAAATGTTAAATTATAAAAAGTAAATAAATAATAAAATATAAACTACCAAATTTTAATTCCAACCGTTTACAGACTTTTAAAAATATTTTATAAATAAGTTTTAAAAACATTAAAATCTGAATCATTACAGAAGGAAAGAAGGGGAGAGAAGAGGGGAGGCGTTGCCTTTCTGCACGCACACGACAGATCTTGATATTCCATCTTCGAGTTCTACGGCGCTTCTTCAAATGCTCGTTGTCCTTTAAGTTCTTAACATTCTCGTTAATTACATTCAAATGATTACTTTTGCAAATAGCTCTATGTCCTTATTAGACTATAATAACAAGATGACATTTAACACTGGAGCCAATAGAACACTTTGGGATGCCCAAAACTCCTCCAGTTAATATGCAAAATCAAACAATTGAAATTGCAAAAAATACTACCTCTGGATTTTAATATAAAAACTAATTGAAAATTTAACTTGATCTCAAATATAACATTTTAATATATTTTATTTTAATACTTATTTATTTTGCCTTCAAGTAATTTCTTTGTTAAGTAGTTTCATGAAGAGTAATTTCAATATATATAATTAGTAAGAGTATTTTAAGAAAGATAACATCTATTTATTACAATTAACTAATTTAACTATTTTTTTTTAATATTCTCTAATTAATTATCAAATTTTTATATTAAGAATCAATACCCTAACTTTGACTCTCAGTTAATGCAATCCGTGTCAGGCAGGTCGAGAGATATCAATGCAACCTATGTCCTCTGCATGCACCGCCTAAACAATGCACTCTGGAAATACGGAGTGTGATCAAAAAGACTTTCGGTTAACGTTTATTTCTTGGCACCAAGAGTCCAAGAGGTCAGCCTCGGGTCATAAACATTACTGGTGGCATTGTGTTTCTCGAGCTCTTTGTCCTTGAAACAATTTTCTTACAAGTATTTTTAATTTTTTTTATTGGAAAGAATTTTTATTCAATGAAATTGAGCACCCTTTTTTAATACAGAATTTAAATATTAGTTCCTTATATTGTAAAACACTTGCCAGACATAACTTCCATTGATATGTCTCCATGGTCTCTGATTTCCCATGATCAAGTACTCTTACATAATCCGACTAATAGCAAAGAATAGCACATCCATCTACATCATCCCAGCCAGAATATCTTCACTAATTTTAGCTTCATTGCATTGAGCTAATTTTTAGTCCAAGCATTTTCATATAACTCCCTCATTAACATGTCAACAGTGAATTAGATGTTAAGCAGGTGAAGGTAATAATATATTTTCAAAAAAATTGAGTAAAGATTTTTCAGGCATTGTGTGGATACTTTTTCTCTGACTAAGATGCCCCCAGAATTAATTAATTTATGGGAATAAAATGTAACAACCCACTTTGGATAGAATAAATATGATAGTACTTGGCTTCAGTGCAGGCTTGTAGAGAGTAGCAGATCTATGAGATACATATTGTGTGTGTGTGTTTGTGTGTGTGGTGGGGGGGGGGGTGTTGTAGTGGGAAGTGACGAGGCAAGTGGGTTTGAAAAGTCAAGCCCGCCGTGTAACTCATTGCTTGACTGGGTAAATAAAATAACCTCTCTTTCCAGGAAATCGCATCTATTTCATCAAGTTTGTTTCATTTTAAACTGTTTCTTCAAGATCTTGCTCCTTAAATCCCAACAGAACTGGAAAAAATAGATAAACAAAGTCAGTGATGAGAGAGAGAGACAAACCGCTGTGTCCAGGGTGACTAACCCGCCCACAATCGTCGTCGCCTTCCAGTTATTCTTCTTCTTCCAGCTCCTTTCCACCATCGCCTCCTACAATCCTGATGATCATTTCTCAGTCAACTGCGGTGGTTCCGACAGTTTCTCTTCTTCATATGGCCAGAACTGGACCGGAGACACAAATTCCGGTCTATTCTCTCCAATCGAACTCTTCAACAGCAATAATTCATCAGTAGGCGACAACGCAGATGGCAAATCAATCCCTTACAAGACCGCACGCTTCTCTCGCTCCGAATTCTCCTACTCGTTTCCTGTGAAGACCGGCGGCCAAAAGTTTGTTCGCCTCTACTTTTACCCGTCTTCCTACAACCTCAACTTCCTTCGCTTCGATGCTTTCTTCTCCGTCAAAGCAGGGCCCCACACCCTGCTCAAGGACTTCAACGCTTCGCTTAACGCCGACGCTGGCGCTTCACTTGAAGTTGCTGCTCCAGACGGAGCCATCGTACGCGAGTACTGTGTCAACGTTGACCCAGGACAGAGGCTGAACATAGCCTTCACACCCAACGGATCTCATCCGAACGCCTATGCTTTTGTCAATGGGATTGAGGTCGTCTCTATGCCCGATTTTCTTTATTACACAGACCCAGAAAACCTGCAGGGGATGATGCTAGATGGTGGAACCCAGCAGTATCCAGTTCAGAACAGCAGTGCTCTCGAGACTGTGTACCGAGCTAACGTTGGCGGAGGTCCGATAGGTTCCAGTTCAGACACAGGCATGTTTCGTTATTGGGAGCAGGACAATCCCTACTTGGAGAGGGAGCGCCCACAGAGTGTATCCGCAGGTTTTGGTTTAGATGTGGATCACACAAATTATCCAAATTATACTGCACCGGACGTAGTATACAAGACTGCTCGAAACTATGGGAGGCAAGAGAAGTCCAAATTTAACGTGACCTGGCGTTTTCAAGTGGATTCAGTCTTTCATTACATGGTAAGATTGCATTTTTGTGAGTTTGATGAAAATATTGAAAAAGTGGGAGACAGAGTTTTTCAGATCTTCATAAATGATGCTTTGGTGGAGCCTCTTGCCGATGTGATGATATGGGCTCACAAAAGATTGGTTCCTATCCATAAGGACTATGCGGTGTCGATGCCGAGTGATGGAAGGTCAAAGAAGCTGAATCTTTCAATTCAGTTGCAACCACACCCAACCGCAAGAAGCACTTACAGGGATGTTTTATTGAACGGTATTGAAATTTTTAAAATAAGTGACTACAATGATAATCTTGCGGGTCCTAATCCTGATCCAATTCAATCTCCATCCACGCCGTCCTACAACTCATCGAGGAACAGAAACAAAGGAAGGGTAATTTTCATTATCGTTGTTGCAACATCAGGCTTCCTTGTGCTGTCTCTTATTGTTCTGTTCATTTTCCGGCGATTCATTAGAGCTCCGGTCAAGGAAGGATCTTCATGGTGGGGACAAAAATCAGTTGACTCGTCCAAAAAAGACAAACCCCGTGGGTCATCATCATTACCGTCGGATTTGTGTCGCTACTTTTCTATAGATGAAATAAGAGCAGCCACAAGTAACTTCAATGATATTTTCATTGTGGGGGTTGGAGGGTTTGGTAATGTTTATAAAGGCTATATTGATGATGGAACAGTCCCTGTGGCTATCAAACGGCTCAAACCAGGTTCCCAACAAGGCCTCCGTGAGTTCCAAACTGAGATTGAAATGCTCTCTCAGCTTCGTCACAATCATTTAGTTCCTCTCATTGGTTACTGCAACGATGGCAACGAGATGATCCTCGTTTACGAGTTCATGGCTCGTGGGACCCTCCGTGACCATATTTATGATTCCGATAACCCTCCACTTTCCTGGAAACAAAGGCTGGCGATGTGCATTGGTGCTGCTCGTGGACTCCACTATCTTCACACTGGTGCGAACCGCAATATAATCCACCGTGATGTGAAGTCCACAAATATCTTAATAGATGAGAAATGGGTGGCTAAGGTTTCGGATTTTGGACTATCCAAGATAGGACCCACGGGATTGTCCAAGTCTCACATAAGCACGGTGGTAAAAGGAAGCATGGGTTACTTGGACCCAGAATACTATAAACGTCAAAGGTTGACTGAAAAGTCTGACGTTTACTCTTTCGGAGTTGTATTGCTGGAAGTATTGTGTGGGAGACCTCCTTTGATACGTAACGTGGAGAAGCAGAAACTAAGTTTAGTGGAGTGGGTTCGAAAATGTCATCACGAGGGTGTGATTCATCAAACGGTTGACCCGTTCCTGGTAGAAAGTATCACACCAGAGTGCTTAAAAGCGTTCAGCGACATGGCCCTGAAATGTCTGGGGGAAGATGGAAATGAACGACCTTCGATGAACGACGTCGTGTGGGGCTTAGAGTTTGCGTTGCAGCTTCAAGAAGGCACAGAGGAAGCGGGGCTTCTTGTTGATGAGGGCGAAATTGAAGGAAAGAGCGAGGAAAGGGCTCTGATAAGGAAAACGACAAATGTGGAAGAAAGAGAAAGCAAAGTGGGGTTCACGAGCAGTGATGAATCAAAAGGAAGCAGGTTGACTAGTTCAAGCAGTGAAGATCAATCTCTAGTTTCTGGATTGATCTTCTCTGAGCTGGGTCATCCGTCGGTTCGATGAAGAAGTAATCCGGTGGTATTTGCTAGGTGATGGATTTTAATTTCGTCCTTTTCCAAATAGTAACGGCGTCGTTGTATTGCTGTGTGTCTTTTACGGCAACTCTGAACTTTTATTTTCTATCTGTATAAATATAAAATATGCAAGCAGAAAATTAAATAATTACTTCTAAAAGTACGCATGATTACCAGTTGAGATCACACTTCTTAGATGCAATACAAGTCTCTCAGAGTATGATTTTTATATACCTCTCCCAATTTAATAATATATGACTACAGAATCAAGGGTTCGATTATTTGCGAAATCTCTTCAGACTATTCGTAACCAGCGGCTGGCTGGAAAAAAAAAATCCATAATCCGTTCTCACTCGTTGGAATTTATCTTTTTAATTAAAAAATCTGTTTGTGTCTAACTGTATATGGATGGCTCCATGGGAACTACCTTTCCATTTTTGATGTCACATCATTGACTGATTCAAAAAGCTTGCACCTTCCAACCAAGTGGCACGAAAAGTAGATGGTGCTCAATGTGGCTCTTCGTGGTTTTGTTTTATTTATTGCTTTGAATATTTAAATTGTTGGGGTTGGCCTCCCTTTCTATGCAGAGAAAAGCCTAATATTTAAAGTATCTTTTGAGTCTCACTTATTAAGGTGGGGATGGATAGATTAGGGTTAAAAGGTAAGGCCTCATTTTGAGGGCAAAAGCAGCCATCTGAAGAGAGGAAAAGTTTGTTAAAAAAAAAAAAACAAGAGAGGAAAAAAGGGAAAGTTATTTTCACATCTTCGCATGGCAATTTCAGTAAATAGGCATTTACGCATTAGTTAATCATTGGATCCGGCTGAAACTTGATTAGCAGGTTTGCAACATCTAGTGCGTGGTCAAATCATCGATTCATTACTTGGTATAAGAGATATTGTGTTTGTCCTACAGCTTCATTCTCTATTATAAGCTTAAAGCTTTAGTTGTTAGGTTGGTCATTTGCACTCGTTTACGCATCTGGTTGGTTGTATTTTTTTTTTTAATCTGGATGACCCATGATTTTTACCCTTGCATTGAGGGGTTTTCTTATCTCTTATACTATTTAATTTCTGCCATATGCTTCTTCTTTTTTTCCAGAACATTCTTGCAAGTGGTGAGAAAATATTTTCACTGCATGTAAATCTCAGGTTTAACTTGTGTGTTCTTCTCATTATAATGACATCAGAGCCAGGTTCTCAAGTTGACTGGTTGCCGGGGTGTGAGCTTGTCACATTGGCTTATTGTTGAGTTCTTTGACTTTCTTGAATGATGCAACATATACAAGTAGGATGATTTCTTTAAATGGTAGTAATTATCATCCGTGGAAGGACAAGATGAAAGATTTACTGTTTGTTAGGAATTTGCATCTTCTTGTGCTTTCTATTCAAAAGCTGAATTCTAAGTCTGATGAGATTGGGATTTCCAATATTAGCAGGCGTGTGGTTTTATTCAGCAATTTGTAGATGATAATGTTCATAATCATGTTGCCAATGAGACAAATGCAAAAACTTTGGGGAGAAGATTGAGTCCTTGTATGCCCTCCAAGTTAGAAAATAACAATGGTTTTGTTTGTTTGATGAATTTGAGATACAAGGATGGGATTTCCATTTCTCATTACTTGAATTAATTTCAAGAGCTCTTGGATCAATTGTTAGGAATGGATATTAAGTTTGAAGATGAAATTTTGGGATGATGGCTTCTTAATACTCTATTTGAGTCTTAGGAGACATTTCGAGTTTCTATTACAAACTCAACCTCTAATGGTGTTATCTCTTTCCAAATAGCAAAGGACAGTGCTTCTAATGAAAAAAATGAGAAAGAAGGCACATGGTTCTTCCTCTCAATTTGAATTGTTGATTACCTAAAATAGGGGGAGAAATTAGAAGGAAAAACCAAAATGTAGTAGAGAAGAGAATAAGGGTAAGTCTAAGTTGAGACATAAGGATGTAAAGTATCATTATTGTCATAAAATGGGGCATATTAAAAAGAATTGTTTCCAGTAAAAAGGGAGAATAAAGATAAGAAGGATGAGCAGAAAGACAAGAGCCAAGATGAGCGTGTCAATACTACTATCAGTGATGATCTAATTATTCTTCATGATTATCACACAGTTAATTTTATATCAAATGAAAGCATGTGGATTGTAGATGGTGGTATTACATTGCATGTCACACCAAGAAAAGAGTTCTTCATATCTTACATATCTGGTAACTTTGTGGTGTTAAGAACAGATAATGATAGTATGTTTAAGGTGGTTGGTGTTGTTGATGTTTGTTTGGAAACAAACATGGGAATGACAACATGGTGACATTGCTATATTTTTAGTACTTCTAAAGTGACATTACTTCTAAAAAAACCTTTCGAATACTCACAATTCCTGAGCAAAAATTTTCGGAACAAAATTGGACCTTAAACCATAATATAAATGTTAGCAAATGACAGTGAAAGCCTCACAACAAGTCTTAGGGGGTTTGGCAATATTAAAAAGTGCTTCTCAGAAGCACTTTTTTACAAAATGAGACAAACTCCTCCATATATTTACTTCGTAAACCGTAAAAGCACTTTTAAAATCATAGTTTGGTTTCCATCCAAAAACCTCTTTAATACTATTTCTGGTCCTTAACATAAGAACTAGTTTGACTTTTAATTTGGTCTTAAATATAAGATCCTAATCTACTTGATCTCACATATTTATTTATTTTTTCTAAAGCAATCCTTGTAATATTTAGTTGCACATGTTAAATATTCCATCAAATGGTAGTTCTAATTATTACATATGATTATTAACGATATTTTAAGAAAGACAACACCTATTATTATAATTAACTAATTTAATAAACTTTCTTAATTTACTTAAATTAGTCAGCTAACTTTTATATTAATGATCGGAGGTAGTATTAAAGTTGTTGTTGCAAATATTAATTTTTGAAAAAAGCCATAACATAAATCATACTGTCTCAAGAAGTCCTCAAATTCATGAGCCACAACTAACAAATCTTTTTTTTTTTTTTTTTTGCTTCACACAATCATTTTCAACATTTGAGTTATTTGACATAAAATCTGACAAGGAGTTATTTAGCTAATTGTTGCTCGAGTGCTTCCAATCTAGACACGATGTTCATGTTCTGTCCCCCGTCTTCTTGATTCTCTCATATAAGTTTTGTGGCTATCCTTCTATGTGAATCCTCTTCAAAATCAAAACGGAGCGTTGAATTGTTGATGGAAGAATATGTCCTATCATTGCCCCCAAAAAAAAAAAAATCAGTTTCACCCGCCACATTATGTTAACTAGCATTTGGTAAATTGTATTTTTGAAGATTGATTCATAAGTCTTTTGGTCAAACTGTAACTTGGGCTGTTCATGTGATAAGACTGGATTATAACCAGCAGGCCGAGATGGGAAGGCCTCGTCCTTTTTTTTTTTTTTTTTTTGAATTTTTTTACTTTCTTAATTTGAAAACTGTACATGGAGTATAGAAACTGATGATAAATACTATACAAAAAAAAGGTAAAAATTAGATTAAAAAAATTGGCACTAATCGAAATTTTGCAAAGAAAATTTTTTCTATGATATTAAGAGACAAAGAAATAAATAAACTTAAAATATCTCCTAAAAAATCACATAACCCATACAAAACAATTTGTAAAAAACATAATCAAAATAACAATTAATAAATATTATTCCAATAATATTATTATAGTGATAAAAATAAATTTATAAAATAAAAAAGAAAGATAATATTTCAGCTGTCAAAAGAGACTGAGATAGGACAACCGCGCCACATAACACACGACACATAACACATAACACAGTTGAATATCCCAAACCATCACAGTAAACTAGAGAGTACATCCTCTAACTCGTCTTTTTCTCTTTTAAGGGGGTGTTTGGATAGAAACCAAACCATAGTTTCAGAAGTGCTTTTACGGATTACGAAGTAAATATATGGAGGAGATTATCTCGTTTTACGGAAAAGTGCTTCTGAAACCATGGTTTTGGGTTTCCCAAACACCCCCTAAATCTAAGTGCTTTTCGTCCCTTCTTCCCAGCATGACCGTGTGAGAGAGAGATTTTAGAATAGGGAGACACACATATATACATATAACACACTCACACACTAAATTTTTTTTTTGACCTTGCACACACTAAATTTTACTTGTTAAATTAGTAGAAAAATTGTTTTTAAATATACACTACAACGATAATGAAATTGAAATTAGAAACATTTACAATGGACTGTATGACATGAATTCCTCTAGAAATTCAAGAAATACAAATATAAAATATACTTGAAAATAATAAAAGTTGATTAGGTAAAATCCTAAAAGAACTTACCTCTAAATTCATAGCCATAAAAAGGCTTTCCAAAGAGTTGATCAAACTCTTACAACTTAATTGTATTCTACCACGAATACAAAAACAAAAGTAAATATATGTCAAAGAAAATTTTCATTTATAACTTGAAAATAATTGCATACAATTGACTCTTAAAATAGACAAAATTCCTAAGTCAATTTCTCTTTCTCCTGAACTAAAAGATGTTCTTGTTTGGAGCATGTACAATTACAGGGTGTAGCCCAACGAATTCAAATGCTCGGGAAGGCGGAAAGTCCAGGTAAGGCCTAATTGCTGCTATAGATTTATTATCCTAAAAATCGAATTGACTAGAAAAGCAAGACTCTAAATATTAAAATTAATCTAAAAATATAGAATATTATTAGGATAAGATTGTTATCTATTCAAATTTAATCCCTGAGATTCCTATTCACCAACACATATTTCTAAAACAATACTCCCTCCGGTTCAAAATATAAGTTAAACTTTGTTGAATGAACTTAGTTTTTTTTTTTCCCTAAGAAAACATTGAATTTTGTCAAAGTATTTATTGAGTTTTTTTTTCTAATTTTACTCACATATATTCTCTTTCTTTTTTGATTTATTTATTACATTTTTATATATTTAGTATTTTAAGGTGATTTTAACTAGTTTTTTGATAAACATAAATGAATAAAGTTTAGCTTATATTTTAAATTGAGGGGAGTATATGTAATGGATAATTTGTAACAACTCAAAAGTATAATCTACATACTTAACAAAAGTACTTCATAAATAGTCTATAAGTATTTCTAGTGTTCAATCAATCAAAAAGAGCATGGGCATGTCCAAACAACTCAACATGTCATAGTTTCAAAATAAATCTTTAAAGTATTTTAACAAAATAAAATTAAAAAAGTCCTAGGGTCATGACAAATAAAATAAACATAACATGTGTTGAATGAGCCCCACAAAAAAAAAAAAAAACCTCCATAGCTTACTTCATTGGTGAATTCCCTTGCTTCCTACTACATTCATTACCTAAAAATGTTAAAGGACGATATGAGATCTAACATCTCAGTAACAATAAGATCCCTAATATACACAATCCAAACACACACACATATATTTTATTAAAACTAGATATTGATATATATTTATATACATCAAGTGTTACAATTTTACCAAAATTCTATCATTAAATCAACAAGATGATCGATCAATGTTCATTTACAACTTTCATTTCACAACAATAAATGCATTATGCAACCTCTCTTATGTTACTGTCTATCCTTATTCCGCTGACTGGGGCTATAGGCTAATACATAATCCAACCGAAGCTAATTCATTTAACTGGATTGTCCCAAGCTTAATAGTATTTGAGATATACCCGGCCAAAGGTGTAGAGTTCAAGTCTGGACTATGACTCCCTCCTTAAAAGAACAAACTAAGGAGGTGTCACATGTCTCACAACTCTAATGAAATCATAGCCAAAGAAAAACATGAAAGAAAGGATTCAAACAAGTGCCATCCACTGTAAACTGAGTGATGACAAACCATGTGGTAATTAAACAATATACAAATCTCCTTCTAACCTCAACCCGTCACAGAATACATGTGCCAGATCATTAATAGTATAACAGAAGATCTCTGCCAATATACTAATGTTCCACAACCAAAAAAAGAATCCAAATCCACCACAAATTATTAGTAGTACAATTCTCTATATTTCAAACATCATAACTATCAAAATATCTAATTATTACAAATATTATTTAATAACATTTCATATTAAAATAATTAATTTGCAAGATACCTAACAGCAATAATATCCACAAACAATTCATATGTATATGGAAGAAATTTCAAAGTTACTTGCTACTCCTTAGTTTATAGATGATCATGCAAAGTTACTCCAGAGCTCTCAATGAGAGTTTGCAATAATAAAGAGGCTAAGCAGTGGCGAAAAGCAAGAGGTGAAGAGAAAAAAGAGAATTAATAGGGAAGAGGTTTAGGTTAGGTTTTGCTTTTTTATCTGGTTTTAAAATAATAAAATAATATCTTTTTTTTCCCCAACTAAAATACAAACAGTAATATTTTTTTCAAATATACCTAAAACAATTATTTTTTAAAAGTATTTTCTTTTTCATACATGCTTATTTTCTTTATTACTTATTCTATTATTTATAATTATTATTTTTTTCGTAGAATAATAATTTATTATCATCATTATTATTTTTTTACACCCTTCCTAAATCATTCTAGTCTTTAGTTATATATCCTAAACCATAATTAACACTTAATTTCAAAATAAATAAATTGAGGATGTTACATAATTCAAAAAAAATTATTGTAAAATCCTCAAATTTAAAAAATAAATCTTAAATAAATAAAACATAAAATAGCTAAAAATAAACTAATTAATCGCTCTTAAGCATCTTAATTCTTGCTGAGTCCCTTTTATTAATTAGATTTTCATTCCCTCCCTTTTTAAAAAGATTTGCCCTCAAATCATTGCCTATATCACAAGAATAGAAACTAATGCTGCATAAGAAAAAGATTAGTAGATAAAATTAATGCCCTTTTAACATCTTTTTTTTTTAAAGACAAGCTGACACTTTTCCCCCTATCTTTTGCATGAACCTCACTACTCTCCTTTCCTATCATTTGAAGGCTCTCCCTATGTTGAGTTGATCTTCATAAGATTTATAAAAAAGTGTGTATATATATATATAAAGGAATTCATAGCCCCAAAATATAATTGTTTTTGTACGAATGGACAACTCAAATTTGGTGATTCATAACAAAAATTTGGCTATTTGCAACTCCAATTCGACCATTTGCTAGAAATATAGAGGAATTCAAAACCCAAAGTAGAGCAAGGGTATTTTTGTCTTTTCACCAATAAAATTTTGGTCCTTGAGAGTGCAGTGAAATTTTAAGGAAAAATAAATAAATGTTGACTCATATTAATTATCTAGTGGGGCGTCTATTGAAACTCCCCCTGAAATGTAAATGGTCTTGTGAGTGCTTTATATGAGCCTTGGCCTTTTAGAGCTTGTTTGGGATAGTGCAAAAAAATACTCATAAGCACATTTTATGTAAACCGAGCCAAAATTTTTCTCATATACTTGCTTCACATTCAGTAAATAATGATTGAAAAGCTACTTATAAACTATTTCAAATAGGCTCTTAATATATGACACATGCAGAACGAAGCCCTTGAGGAGAGATAATGAATGAACTCTTGCTAATAGAGTTCCTCCTCCTATGAATGATCCTACTTGTCCACGCAGGGTCATCTCTCAGCACCCCTCAGCATTGCAATAGGGTCCCTTAGATTGTTCTAAGAGCTCACAATGTGTCACACCATTATGTTATTCAAAAGTAAAAATAAATACAATTGATGCTATAAAATTGCTAAGTAGTTTTAAAGTGTTCTTTTAAATTTTTTTTAAGAGTGAAACACTTATATCTTGGACCTACTTATTTTAACTGTAGAGTTTATTAAGAGTTCAGACTGATATAAATTGAGTCAGATGGGACCACAAATAGCAAAGTTCTGCCATCAAGTATTTAATTAAAAATTAAAAAAAAAAACTGCCACAGTTTGGTATAGTTTTTGAAACTCTTTGTTGATGAGCAGGGCACATGGAGATGTAGTCTCTTCCAACACCTTCCTATGACCATCAATCATCTCATCGCAGATAGGAAGAAGGGGTTCCCCTCTATCCCACTTATTCTTTGCAGATGATCTCATTCACTTTAGTTGTGTCTCCCCAAGCCAGGTTAAGCTCATTAAGGAAACACTTTCTGAATTCTGTGTCTCTTCAGGTCACTCAATTCATCAGGACAAAACCCATGTCTACTTCTAAAAAAATGTTAAAAACCAGGAAGCTGAAGCTATTTATAACTAAGTGGGATGTGCCAAAACTGAACAATTGGGAAAGTATCTTGGTGTCCCCTTGCTACAATCCAAGGTCACTAAGGGCACTTATCTCTACATTGTTGAGAGACTCCAACAGAAACTCACAACTTAGAAAGCCTGGTCTCTCTCCTTAGCAGGACGGATCACGCCATCCAAATCGGTACTCTTATCCATCCCTTACTATGATATGAAAACTTCCATGCTACCTTCGAATTGAGAAGCTCATTAGAGAGTTTATTTGGGATTCTGATAATACGGGAAGATGAGTCCATCTAATAAATGCATAGCTAGAACTGCGCTTTCCTCTCTAAACTTGGGTTCTCTCTCATTAGTAAACCCAACCTTCTTTGGGTCCAAGTTCTTCGAGAAAAATATAATTGGTCAAAGAAAAACAATTTCTCTTTTAAGACCAAGACAAGCTCTCATACGTGAAAAAGCCAAAGCTTGGCTAGAAACCCAGTTGGGAATTAAATGGACCATAGGCAACGGGAAACAAGTCAAATTCTGAAATGATAATTAGATCGGAGATTTAGGTCCCCTGAAGTACTTAGCAATCTCGGACATCAGTGAGCAGAGCTTGAACCTACCCTTATTGACTTTGTTGATGAGTAGGGCACATGGAGAAGGAATCTCTTCCAACGCCTTCTTCCCATATGACCATCAATCATCTCATCGCCGCCATTCCTCTCCTTCCCTTGAAGAGGAAGATACTTCCTACCTTTGGAGCCACAACACTAACAGCACCTTTGCGATCTCCTCTGCCTACAAAAACCAAGTAATTAGAATGAAGAATCTCACTACTAGAGACTCATTTGGAGGTACCCAGGACAACAAAGGATCTGATCCTTTCTTTGGCTAGCTATTAAGAACAAGCTCCTAACCAAAACAGAACGTGTGTGTGTGGACAATTAACGATAGATGCCACTAGTGAACTTTGCAGGAGAGCCGTTGAAGATATAGACCATGTTCTTCGCCAATGTCCTCTGGCAATTGCTTGCTGGAAAATGCTCATACCGAAGAGGCAACTGGCCCATTTTCTGGGAATGCCCATTCATGACTGGGATACGCTCCCACCTTTGGCATCCTCTTGTGGAAACTCTGGGAAGCCCAAAACAAGAGACTTTTCGGGGGAGAATCCCTGAGGCCTTTGGAGATCATCGACGCTATGGAGTCTCTGATCAATCATACCATTTCCTCTAGGCGTCTTACTGACTTTCTTAGTACACACCATAGTTGTTGATCCCTGATAGCGGGATGCTTATTTTATTGCCAATTTTCTTCAGCCTTGTGTGCATTATTCTCTGCACCTTTACACTGTCTGAATGAAATCTCCTTTTCCATTAAAAAAAAAAGAAACTCTTTATGGTTTTGTGTAACTCATTTGTATCATACTGAACTGAGATGAATCTTTTAGTTTAAATTGAATAAGTCCAAAAACCTATATATAAATATTTCACTACAAAAAAATTGACTTTTAGCGGTGACAAAAAATCGTCGCTAAAAGTATAAAAGACGTAGTTGAAAGTTTTCAGTAGCGACTTGTTGTCGCTAAAAAGTCATTGCTGTAACAGCAGTGGCTGAAAACTTTCAGCGGTGACTAAAAAAGTCGTCGCTAAAAGACACTTTCAGCAGTGACTTTTAGAAGTTTTAGCAGCAACGTTTGTCGCCCCCGAAAGACTTTCGGCGGTGACATTATTGTCGCTGCTAAAAGAATTTTCAGCAGCGAGAAAAGGGACTTTTAGCGGTGACTTTTTTGTCACCACTGAAAGTGATGCCTAAGAAGAATTGGCTTTACCAATACCACGTCATCACCGACGGCCGCCAAGTCATCGTCGCCGGCTGCCCCGTCATCACCACCGGCCTGCCACGTCATCACTAGCCACCTCCACCTCATCATCGACCAGATGCCACGTCATCACTAGCTATCTCCACATTATTGCCACATCACTCCTCCCCGCCACGTTATCGTCCAAATATTTTCACTTTAAATGTGTCTTCTTCAAAGTTCGAACTAGTGACCACCTCCTTTCGTGTCCAATCTTCTTGCCGCTAAGCCGGATTGAATTTGTTTATTACTATTGTAAAATAAAATATATATTACTATATTACATTTTCAGCGGCGACATTATAAAGTCGCTGTTGAACGTCAGACCTTCAGCGGTGACACTAATAGTCGTCACTGAAAGTGAACCCAGTGATTACATCACCTTTTACTCAAAGGTATACTTTCAGCGGTGACTTTTTAGTGTCACCACTGAAAGTCCACTTTCAACGGTGACTTTTTTTTGTTGTTGCCGAAAGTCCTTTTTTTTTTGTAGTGTTTGGTGGTTAAGTCTTTTCATCCTTTGAGGTTATCTGAGTCACTTCTCATAAATCTTCTAGTTAAAACGAGGCAGGTGAAAAAATTGGACATGCCATGCTAAAAAATCTTCAAAAATAATTCAAAGCTGGTAAAAAATTTTACAGTACGATTAAGATTTATTTCTAATTTTTAATAGTATCATGGTGCTGCATAATGTGAGTTGTTAGATTAACTTCAATGGTTATGATATGGATGCTAGGAGACGCTGAGGGAAGGGGACACTGAGAGTATCATCTCCCGTCCACGTAGACCGGGGTAAGGTGACTTCAGGGAATGTCAATAGCAGCCTCATCACCACCACATGCAGCGGCTCTGTCAACTGCCTCATTAGCGGTGGCGACTTGGATGATAGTTCCAAGTTCCAGATGATGAAAAACTCCCAAAAAATTCAGGTGAGTCGGGTTATTAGGATTAGGATATGCTTTCAAACTCAAATGATGCTTACAGAGGTAGCTAGCGATCATCTACTAAACACCCTCACAGTGAAATTTTAACTCATGGCTTTATAGGTTATAAACTAACTCCTTACTAACTAGGCCAATTTTTACACTCTGCTATGAATTGTCTTCCGAACACCAAATGCACAAATACTGCCTACCTTGGCCCATCAAATGGAAAAAGTACAGATCAACGGTGCAACGATTTCTACCGAGTTTTTATAGTTTAAATCTTATTTGAAAGGTTTTTATTGTTTATATATTTTATTGCCTATGGTTACCTTTGTTCTTCTGTATGTGTGTTTGTATGTGTATCGCTTTGTTGACGGTGAGAACAATTATGAATTTCCAGTTTCATGGAAGGTAATGTAGTAAATTTTGTAATAGCTTCAGCACTTAGCACTCATTGTTAATTACAGTAAAATCTATACAATTTCACAGCAGTGTAAATTTAAAATTTCCAACTAATAATTTTTAAATTCATATTATTATTGCTTAATATTTTATCTTTTACCAGTTTTCTAGAGAAATATCCAATATTTTTTGTGCATCTACAATTTCAGTTTTTTATTGAATTTTTTCATTTGATTTTATTTGATATACCAAATCACTTTTACTAATTATGTTTAGTAATATTTTATAAATAATTACATAACATTAAGCGTAAAAAGGACAAAAGTTCAGTCCATTTCCTTATATCCATGAGAATTGATTCTTCAATTAAGTATTGCCATATATGATTTTTATTATTAAAAATAATTTAATAGAACTTTGAAATTTTATCTAGATGGACTTTTCATTATAAAAAAAATTAGGGCTACGCAAAGATCGAACTAGACTTTGTTAGATGTCGACCCAAAGTCTGATCTAAAAAATTATCGAGTTGGAAATTTTGGTTCAAGGACCGACCCAATCTAGTTAGGCCTAACAGCAAGACTGAGGTGAGCTTGTTACTAAATCGGTTCAGATTGCTTGGCTACTCATTTTTGTTTTTGGGAAGGAAAAATACTTGTATATACAATCATCTCTTATATACAAATTACACTTACCAAATCTAAAAATAAAATGGAAAATATCATAAATAATTAAATTAGGGAGAAGGATGTGGTAATCAAACATAACATATATAAAATTAAAGAAAATAAATATAAACACCGGGTCAGATCAGACCAGCTGGTCTAAAGAGTTAGTCTAAAACCCAGTCTAACTTGATATCCAACTTAGTCCAATCCAGTCCATTTTTTCTAGGTTGGAATAGACTGGGTTTCTTCTTCAGGCCAAGCACTAATTTGAAAGCTGGACCGGATCAAGTGAGTGGACTAGTCAGACCGTCAACCGTGTCGGTTGACGGCTCGTTTCACATGGATGGACGGTCTGTGTAGTTGGGCCGTTTTGGGCCGGTCAGAACCAGTGTTTGAGCCGGAAACCGGAGTTTAACCAGAAACCGGAACAAGTTTAATAAAACCAGACAGTTGGAAAATTGAGAGAAGTTGCAAAATGAGATGAAGAAAAAAATGTTGAGAGAAGGTGAGAAAAACCCATTCAAGAAATAGGAAAAAATGGAGAGTATCTTACTACTAATAACTAATCAGACCTACATTTAATCACAAACCCAAATCCATCTTTTAAAGCTCTAGATAATTAGCAAAATGGAGAAACCATGCGAGGCAGCTTCAAGAATGAGAAGTCGAAGACGACCATCTGAAATGAAACGGGAGAAGAGAATAAGTGGGGTTACCTTCTTGGCAGAGTTTCATTCTCTCACCACGTGTCACTTTTCATTTAATTATAAAATTGAGTGAGGAAGGAGGCAAAAATAGATAAATTTCAATACAATACTGTGTTGTCATGTCAAAACAAAGTTTATAAAAAGAATTTAATATCATTAAACATTATTTAATGTTGATCAATTTTACATTATCTTTTGCCTAACAGTTAGGTCTGTATTTAATTTTATTTTTTATCAAACATTTTATAGCATTAATTTATTACTTAATATCTTAATAATTTGACATGTTTTGGTATTTTTGACACTTTAATATTATATTTCTTAGACATATATCATTACATGTATATATATAATATTATTTTTATTTAATTATCATATTACTGGTCCGACCAAATAGTCCGACCGTTTGAACCATGACCCACTAACTCTTTCGGCCTAGCTTCCGGTCCGGCTTTTAAAACATTGAGGCCAAGTTTTGCCTAGATTGGTTTTTTTTAATAGCTCTTAAAAAAAAAAACCATGCGTTAAGATTTAACTGGAGAATAAGACTTTATGGAGGTAAACAAATTGACCTATGTTTTTTGCTCAAAGAACAAAAGGTGGCATTTGGTATAGAAAATATAATCAAATGGAAGAAATTGAATTAAAAAAGGTAATTTTATAGGTATAAAATATTTTTATATTTCTTAACAAAATTAGTAAAAGATAAATACCAAGTAATGGTGATATGAATTTAATAAATATTGTATATATTGATTTGTGTTAATAATTAAAATTATTTTTTAATTATGTTTTGGTTGAACTTCATTATTTATACCAATTCCAAATCATGAACGGTCAATTTTAATATCCATTAAATAATAATAAAAGTTGAAAAATTTAACTCCCGTTGGATGGATCCCAGCATCAACTTTCCAAAGCAACATCCCCGTCACCCCCTTGGGACTTTACGCCTTTACCCATCTCTCTAACGTAAAGAGGAAATGAAGGAAGTTGATCTGGAAACGGTGTCGTTTTAAACAAAACAAAGGCAGTGGAGAGAATCCAAACTCCCCATTGCCATATAAAATATTACTTCTTATCGGTAACATAAGAGTTAATTATAAATTCAATTTAATTTTAAATATAAAGTCTTAATTTATTGTCTCTTATATTTATCTACTTTGCTCCCAAGGAATACTAATGGTAATTGTATATGTTAAGAGATTTTTTATCAAGGGTAGTTTCAATAATATGACTAATAATGATATTTTAGAGAAAACAATACACATTTATTATAAATGACTAAATTATCTAACTTTTTAAATATCCGTAAATTAGTTACTAAACTCTTGTATTGAGAATATGAGTAGTATATAATACATGTAGGAGCAAAAGTGTGCTCTTTATTTCTCGTCAAAAGTGAATTGAGTTAAATAAAAAAGTAGACAACCCATATACAATTAAATCCATCCTCCAAAATTTTTTAGGGAAGAAGGTAAAACACCCTTAATATGCAAATCTCAATTCAGAGTCTTGAAATGGTCTAATTAACCTAATTTTTCTCGAGACTTATATGGGACTAAATTATGAAGCCAAATTAACTACATGCCCTTGAACCTTGAATGACCACATTTTGAGTGACAAGAACAATTTAGCAAATAACAACTTTAATTTAAAAAGTAACAACAATTAAACCAATGACAAGATCTTTTCGCTTATGCATGATAAGTTTAATGCGTGTGGTGCATTTTATGAACTTCAATTTATATTTATCTTAACATTTAATATATATTTTTATTTTGCCTTTAATTATTTATTCTCTCTCATTTGCAATAATCTCTCTTATCATATTTCTTCACATATTCTCTTACAACACTATTTTCATTCATTAAAAGACATATTTAAAAATAGAAGTATATTTCTCACATATTTGCTTTTAATTAATTATTCATTACACTAATAGAAGTTTGGTCTAGCAGAAAGAACTAGTCCCCCACAACGTGGTGAACCAAGATTCGAATCCTCACTAGGAGAAGTGCCCACATTTAGTACCTGACAATGTTTCGAATATGATTACCTAATTTATAATAAAAAGATGAGTATATAGGAATTTATATGCAGCGTCCTATTTAAACTTGTTAATGCATAAACACACACACACACACACAAGTTATAGTGAGTTATTCTTGTCATTTCTTAAGTTGAAGTTATTATTTGCTAAGCCGTTTTTGTCATTTTTCAAAATCCAATTGAAAGGTATGGAGTAACGTGCCTCCGTAATTTAATTTCAAATAAGTCCCCCCGCAACTTCAGAATAAATAAGCCATTTTGAGATCTTGAATTATACTTTATATATTTGAAGGGTTTTTTTCTTTTTTCCTTTTTCACTCTAAATAGTATTACCATCCTTATAAAACCCTTTTCATTATAATCCTTAATATAAAACTATTTCCTAAAACATTATTTTTTTGTCATTTTACAATGTCATTTTTCAAAACCCAATGGAAAGGCATGTGAGTAATGTGGCTCCGTAATTTAATTTCAAATAAGCCCCCCGGGTAACTTCAGAGCAAATAAGCCATTTTGAGGTCTTGAATTATACTTTATGTATTTGGAGGGTATTTTTCTTTTTTCCTTTTTCACTCTAAATAGTATTACCATCCTTATAAAACCTTTTCCATTATAATCCTTAATATAAAGCCATTTCCTGAAACATTAATTTTTTGTCATTTTACAATGTCATTTTTCAAAATCCGATTGAAAGGATGTGAGTAATGTGGCTCCGTAATTTAATTTCAAATAAGTTCCCTGTAACTTTAGAGCAAATAAGCCATTTTAAGGTCTTGAATTATATTTTATATATTTGAAAGGTATTTTTCTTTTTTCCATTTTCACTCTAAATAGTATTAACATCCTTATAAAACCCTTTCCATTATAATTCTTAATATAAAACTATTTCTTTAAACATTAATTTTTTTCCCACCACAGCCCTCCCTTACAGAAGCTTCCAGTCACTTTGTCCATTTGTCCATTTGATTTAGGAACCATGGTAAGATTTTGGAGCTGTATCCAAAATGGACATTTACTTAAATATACTTCCTTCAATATCATAATATCTGGCCAGTTACTAATGAGGTTGGGCTTAACAGAAATGACTTGTCCTTTATAACGTGACAAACCAATGTTCAAATCCTCGTTAAGAGAGGTGTTTACATTCAGTGTTTAACAATATCTTAAATGGGATTGCTTTCAATATCAGCTTAAAAAAAGATTGCCTTCAATATCAGTTTAAACAAAGATTGCCTTCAATAGAAAGATACCTATGTTTTAGTGCTAAAAAAAAATATCTGGCTAGTTTTGATTTTTAACCATCATCAACTTATTTGCTATTTTACCAACCCAAAAAAAAAAAAACCTTATCCAACTACAGCCAAGCAAACTGGCCGCGTCAATTTGGTCTTCACCAAACAACTTGGGCCGTTCACGTGCAATGTGTGTATATCCATATATATTGCCCATCATTAGTCTACTTACTAGGGGAAATCCGCCTAGCCTGGCCCAATATAGGGACACACACACCCACTTTTTTTTCAAGCGTAATAGGCTGAATTTATGATTGTCATTTACACTTTATTATTTTAACTAGAAATTTTTCCCCATGCGATGCACAGATTAACATATTTGATTATATTTAAAAGTTTTATAAATTGCATTATCTAAAATATTTTAAAATTTACTATTAATAGGAATATATTTTTTCATTCATTTTAATGGAATTTGAATTAGAGATACGGAATTTATGAGAAATAGATGAAAATTCGAAATTATTTATTTATTTTTCCACTTAGGCCTCTTATTGACATGTTATTTAATTATGATACCCCCTATTTAATTTAATATATTCCAACTTCAATTAAGATATTATTTAAATTCAAAGTTAATTATTAATTTCTTTATTTGAATCTTATTTGAAATTGCATTTATTTATAATGTTTCCTATTTAACTCAATATATTCAAAATTCAATTAAGATGTTATTTAAATCTCATTAATTAGATATATTCGGATCCTATAATCTTATATCCGATCCATTTTTAAATGAATCGGGTATTACAAGTTTTCAAGAATATAATTGAAATTGATTGATTGATTGTTAAATTTATCTAAAATTTTAAATTTATTTTTTAATTTGATAGACAAGTACATAAAATTCTATAAATCATTCGTTTCATTAGTAAACATAGAAGATATCATATTCATAATTTCTTTTCAAACCCCACATTACTTATTTATTAACGATAAGCTTCTTTTTTTCCATTTTTTTGGCCAACTACTTATTAAAGGCAAAGTCAGAAAAAGTATTAAAATTTTGCTAAAATAAAACTTATTATAGATTATCCATAAAAAAATCAGGGTATCATAGTCTAATTAAGGTCACCGAGTCAAATTAGTAAATCATTTTCTCCAGCCAATTTAGTCAAAGATCAATCAAATTGAATTTTACTTTTTTTGCCCTTATTACTGAACATGAAAAAAAATATCATCTATAATTAAAAAAATAGTAATATATCATATTTATACTTTAGTAACTCAGTTTAGTTTTTACCTAAGTATTCTATTTACATGTAGATTAATGTCTTTTTTTATTTATACTTTTCAATATTCTATATAAATATTTTTATATACTTAAGATAAATTATATTATTTTAATGATAATAATATTTAGATAAGTTATTGTTAGGGAAAATTCTAATTAAATCCATTTGAAATAGCAAAATCCTAATTTAAGCCTACACTTTTAACAAATTCTTAATTAGGCCAAGAGGCCTTATTGGGGATTTCTAAATGTTGCTAAAAGACCAAAATGCCCTTTGTAATTAAAAAGCCTAATTTTAGTTTTAACTCTTTTAACTGAATTTAACTAACATGTTTTTTTATTTAAACATTATCATATGAAAATTTGGCCAAAAACATTATCATATAAAAAACAAAAAAAAGAAAAATCACGATTATGACCAATAAAAAACAATTGAAAAGTCAAGATAAAAAAATACATAATTTCTAGATATCCATAGAATTATAAAAATATGGGAACTAATAAAAATTTTATGATTTTAAATATCAAAGATTGATAGGATGAAAGATTTTTTTTTTTTGGGTGTAAGAAAAAAATCAAATCAAAGATTCACGGAATTCTTGAATATCTATTAAAATTAATTTTACTATTTCACAAATTACATTGAGACTCATTAATTCATCTTCAATTTCAATTAAATCTACTTGATTTTTAATTTCAAGCTTACGACCTACATTCAATTTCAATTAAATCTACTTGATTTTTAATTTAGTTATTCTAGTAGATTTAATTGAAATTTTTTAATAAAAAATAATTAAAAATCAAGATAAAAAAAACATGATAATGAATTAAAGATTCATCGAATTCTTCCATATCTATCAATATTAAATTTATGGTTTCTCAAATCACGTAACGATTGATCAATTCATCATTTTTTTTGCTTGAGAAGAGAAGGCTCGCTGGCGATACTTCTAGTAGAAGGAGAACTGGCACAGCAAGCAAAAGAAGAATCATCTTTGAAATAACATTCCTACGGTATGAACCAATATCTTATTCATGTTTTAGTTTGTGCCATTGTTTTGATTTAAAGTTGAAAGTATAATAATCTTTGAGATAATATATAATTACATATGATCATCTGCATTTGTGCTAACCATTGTGAATCTCCAAACCTAATGGAAGCTTTTCTTCCCGACCAACTTCAAACCTAATTAAATGATCAATATGTTTGTGTTGATTACATGATTCACGAGAGATTCATTGAGCAATGTTAAGTTTATATCTTTTTGATAAACTCTCACATTCGACAATATAAAATGTTGTATGTGGAAGTTGTTGAACAATCACACGAATACTCATATTTTTTATCCATTAGTTATTAGTTAACCTGTCAACCATTTTTAGTCATGTGTTAATCATATTATTTTTTAAAAAAGTTTCAATTAAATCCAATCAAAATACTGATTAAATTAATTTATTCATTGCAGGTTGGTATTAAAAATGACATCTCTTTCCAGATCAACATTTGCAAAAGAACTATTTTGTTTTTTTTCATGTAGATGGGCAATTTGTGAAGAATGTTGAAGGTCAAATTCAATATAATAGAGGGAGAGTAAGATTAAAAACCATAAGAGAGGGGATGACACTTGAAGAAATGAGAATAATGATAACATCATGAATTGGCATTGATGGTAATAATGTCGAGATGAAATACACTGTGACTTTTGATGAGAAGACCCTAATAGATCTTATTGATGATGCGGAACTTGCAAACCTATTTCAACATAATGAGAGAAGTGGGCATGTGTATATAGCATGCAAAGAAAATGACAATGTACAGGAAACATTTGATGAGCAACAAGTGTAAGTGACTTTGTTGTTGTTGTTGTTATTTTTTTAAAAAAAAATTTGGCATTCATTATAGTGTTATTGTTAGTAACAAAAGTTGTGATTGAGTTATGCAGCACAGAGGAATTGCTAGGAGGCTCAGAACAAAGCCCTCTAACAAATGAAGCACTTGGAGGACCTAGTAGCCTACCTTGTAGAGTACAAAGTGCACCCACACCCATGCCTGAATTGAACTCATTGAAATGGAAAAAATTGTTGTCAGGAGTATTGCAAACATTTGCATATGCTGATGCTTTTAGAGAGGCACTCTACAAGTATAGTATTGCTCACAAGTTTCAATACAAATTTTTGAAGAATAGCAAGGATAGGATGTCTGTGAAATGTAAAATTGAAGGGTGTCTTTGGAAGATAACAGCAAATGCGATAGGGAAGCAAACTCCTTTCCTACGTGTGACACAATTTCAAGATGAACACGTTCATCATGCTCAAGACAACCTTCAAGTGATACATGCTCGAAGAGCTAGTCTAACGTCATCTATTATAATTGAGGAGGTAAGGTCTCACATAGACAAGGGTCCAAACGAAATTAGGAAGACATTACAAAGAGACTATGGTGTGAATCTCACATATAAACAAGCATATGCTGCTAAGGAAAAAGCACTTGAGGAGATTCAGGGTAGACCAGAGCAGTCTTATATGCTTATACCATGGATATGTCAACGGTTAAAGGATACTGATCCAAAAACTGTGGCTGAATGGGTAGCTTCTCATAATAACATTTTTGAGCGTGTCTTCATAGCATATGGTTGTTGTATAGAAGGATTCATGGTTGGGGCAAGACATATACTATATATAGATGGAACTCATTTAAGTGGCCCGTATAAGGGCACCTTGCTATCAGCCTCCGCATATGATGCAGATAATGAATTGTTGCCATTTGCAATTGGTATTGTAAAAGGAGAGACATATGAGGACTGGACATGGTTTTTGGTTATGATTAAAAAGATAATAGGATTAGTTGAATTGACAATTGTTTCAGACCGTCACAATGCTATAATAAGAGCTGTACGGGAAATATTTGGTGGTGAGCGTCATGCATTTTGCTATCGACACGTGAAGGAAAACTTTAGTGCAGAATTGATGAAATTAAATAGAGGTAAGAAAAGGACAAGTGCCCAGAGCAAGGATGATACGCTAAAATTGCTTGATGACATTGCATATGCAAGGCTTGAAAGTGAGTTCAATGATGCTATGGAAAATATGAGAAGTTTCTCTTCACAATTATTTCAGTGGCTTGAGAATCATGGGGATGTTGATAGGTGGGCTTTAAGCAAGTTTCCATTTAGACGATGGGACAATATAACAACAAATCTTGCTGAGTCGTTCAATGCATGGATGGTGAAGGAGAGGAGGCATAATGTTGCTCAATTGATCCATGAGCATCGAGAAAAGGTAGCAAAGAAAATGTATGCATCAAGTATGGCAATGAGGAAGTGGAAAACTATTGTTGGTCCAAACATAGAATCAAAAGTGAGAGAGCATGTGGCTAGAGCTGAACAAATGTTAGCTGAACATTATGGAGACATGATTTGTGTTCATACATCTTTTGGAGACTTACAGGTTGATCTTCGTGCACATCAATGCAGTTGTGCAGCATGGCAAATGTCTGGAATTCCATGTCCACACGCTTGTACGACCATCAAACTCGTACTTGGTAATGTGTATGATTATGTTGAAGACTGCTACAAGATTACAACACAAGAGAAGATTTATAGAAGGAGCATGATACCTGTTATAACCATTGATATGCCAAACCCAAATAACTTAAGGATGGAAAATATAATGGGACAAATTTTCCTCCAACCACCTCAGACTAGTCGACCTCCTGGAAGACCAAGAACTACGAGGCGCGAATCACAATTCCAAAACACAAAAACATACCACTGTTCAAGATGCCATCAAGCTGGTCATACAAAAAAGACTTGCAAGAATCTAAATCCTTGTTGAAATTGGTCTAGCAAATAGCTAATTTTTTTCGGGGCATATGTAATGTGATTATTGATGCACATGATGACTAATGAGGATGTGGTCTTTTTTAGATTTTATGTCAAAGTTGTGTTTTTGTTGTGAACGTTATGTCAACTCTAGAATTTATAGCCTTTTAGTTATTTTTTATATAATAAAAATTTGATATTGAATAAATCTTAGGGACCGAAAAATTGAAGATGAATTGATGAGTCTCAATGTAATGTGAAATAGTAAAATTAATTTTGATAGATATTTAAGAATTCTGTGAATCTTTGATTTGATTTTTTCTTGCACAAAAAAAAGATCTTTGATCCTATTAATCTTTGATATTTGAAATCGTAAAATTTTTATTAGTTCCCATATTTTTGTAATTCTATGAATATCTAGAAATTATGTTTTTTTTTATCTTGACTTTTCAATTATTTTTTATTGGCCATAATCGTGATTTTTCTTTTTTTGTTTTGTTTTTTATATGATAATGTTTTTCGCCAAATTTTCATATAATAATGTTTAAAGAAAAAACATGTTAGTTAAAGGGAAAATGACAATAAAATACCACTTGAATTCTAAAAGGACAAATAAGGGACCTGAATAAGCAAAATGACAAGGAGGTCACTGGGAACCAATCTGGAATTAATATTTTCGGCCAAAAGACCAAAACGCCCTGATGAATGCGGGAAGACCGAAAGCTGAAAGTGAGAGAAAGGAGAGAGGAAGACCGACGCAATGAGAGAAAGGAGAGAGGAAGACCGACGCTGATGAAATGCGGGAAGAAGGAAAGAAGAATGTTGGAAATGCTATTATCTTACTCCTTCGCATCACCATTCTGTAGAGATTGTTGATTTTGGTTGTGGGAAAGAGGATTTGTAGTGAGAGAGGGAGTGAACCGAAGCGGAAATCAGCAAGCAATTACGTAACGTAACTGCTGTGATGTGCCTGCTGGTTTTTGGTAAATCCCATTACGTGAATGGTAAATTTCACTATACATGTAGTTAATTATGAATTTTACAAAATACATATTGTGATTTATAACTTTTGTAGTGAAAGTGACTACTTTGTTAATGGATTTTGCAACCTGTTTTCAGGAGATAAACAACTTGTTTGTAAAAACTAATAAATTTCACGCTAAATTTGACAAAACGTATAGTGGGATTTACAACTTCCGTAGTAAAAATGACCACTTATTCAATGGGTTTTGTAACTTGTTTTCAGGGATGGGCAGCTTGTTTCTAAAAACTAATAAAATTTCCTACTAAATTTGACAAAACACATAGTGAGATTTACAACTTTCGTAGTGAAAATTACCACTTCTTAAATGAGTTTTGCAACCTCTTTTCAAGGAATTGGCAACTTGTTTCTAAAAACCAATAAAATTCCATGCTGAATTTTACAAAACATAGAGTGATATTTACAACTTTTGTAGTGAAAATTACCACTTCTTAATGAGTTTTGCAACATCTTTTCAGGGGATGAGCAACTTGTTTCTAAAAACCAATAAAATTCCATGCTGAATTTTACAAACACACAGTGATATTTACAATTTTTGTAGTGAAAATTACCACTTCTTAAATGAGTTTTGCAACCTCTTTTCAGGAGATGAGCAACTTGTTTCTAAAAATCAATAAAATTTGATGCTGAATTTTACAAAACACACAGTGATATTTACAACTTTTATAGTGAAAATGACCACTTCTTAAATGAGTTTTGCAACCTCTTTTCAGGGGATGAGCAACTTGTTTCTAAAAATCAATAAAATTTGACGCTGAATTTACAAAATACACAGTGATATTTACAACTTTTATAGTGAAAATGACCACTTCTTAAATGGCTTTTGCAACCAGTTAATTCAACGTGACTACAAAAGTTGTCACTTTTATTAGTTTTTACAAACAAGTTGTTTATCTCCTGAAAACAGGTTGCAAAACCCATTAACAAAGTAGTCACTTTCACTACAAAAGTTGCAAATCACAATATGTATTTTGTAAAATTCATAATTAACTACATGTATAGTGAAATTTACCATTCACGTAATGGGATTTACCAAAAACCAGCAGGCACATCACAGCAGTTACGTTACGTAATTGCTTGCTGATTTCCGCTTCGGTTCACTCCTTCTCTCACTACAAATCCTCTTTTCCACAACCAAAATCAACAATCTCTACAGAATGGTGATGCGAAAGAGTAAGATAATAGCATTTCCAACATTCTTCTTTCCTTCTTCCTGCATTTCATCAGCGTCGGTCTTCCTCTCTCCTTTCTCTCACTGCGTCGGTCTTCCTCTCTCCTTTTCTCACTTTCAGCTTTCGGTCTTCCCGCATTCATCAGGGCGTTTTGGTCTTTTGGCCGAAAATATGAATTCCAGATTGGTACCCAGTGCCTTATTTGTCATTTTGCTTATTCAGGTCCCTTATTTGTCCTTTTAGAATTCAAGTGGTATTTTATTGTCATTTTCCCTTAGTTAAATTCAGTTAAAAGAATTAAAGCTAAAATTAGGCTTTTTAATAATGAATGGCATTTTGGTCTTTTCACAACATTTAAAAATTCCTAATTAAGCCTCTTGGCCTAATTAAGAATTTGTTAAAAGTATAAATTTAAATTAGAATTTTGTTATTTCAAATGGATTTAATTAGGATTTTCCCCAAAGCACAAATTTCAAAAAGTACTTAAAAAAAAAAGAAGCAAAAAGTAGATGAAGGGTGGCGAGTGGCCAGACGATAAGCGACAGGCCCACTTGGGCGACCCTCACCCTTATCGGCTTGTCTCAGCGCCCATCCTTTTGGCAACAACACAATCACAAAACTCAGGGAGGTGAGTTATCACTGAATTCATTTTCCGACGAGGCCAAGACTTGATCGGAGAATACAGAGAACACAAGTCTCACCCAAAACTTGGGATTGATGCGGGAATTGATCGGTCGTATTAAATCCGTGTGCTACAGAAATTACTTCTAATCACAATCTTTTATTATTTTATCACAGATGCGATTCACTATTATTCCTTCTCACGATACACAGAAAGCGGTACAAACCCAGAATTACATATACAGGAGAACCGAAAGCGTTGAAACAAAGCAACAAAAACACCATCAGATTACAATTAAACTTAAAATCTTTAATCAAACCACAAGAAACTCAGTAATTTCTCAGCAATTTCGAGTGTAATCGCCGCATTTTTGTTTCGGAGGGCCTCCATTTGCAGAGGGAAGGCAGGTTCGGTATCCTTGCTTTTGAGGGCAATCCACAGAAGCCTGATCCCGGTTCGGCGTTCTCCCGGTCAGAGACCTGCGGACATCGTAAAGCATCCTTGCTGCGTGAGAATTCATCTGGAACTCGGCGACCTCGTCGACTTCACCGCCGATGAGGCAGTCGCCGGAGCCGCACTCGGCTGTGAAGCTGTGGTTGAGGTTCCCTGAGGTTGCCCTGCTCAGATCTGCGTGAACCTGTAGGATCATGAGCATGAGGAAGATTAGTGAGAGCGTCTTCTTCATTTTTGCTTTTCGAGAGCTTTGGTGCTGTGTGAGTATTGTTTATTCACAGGCCATGGTCGTCTATTAAAGCAAAGGACCTCAAGGCGACTCGTTGAAAATGAAAAGTAAACCATGGAAATCCAGGGTTTTCTAATAAATAAATAAATGACACATAATTTTTAATTAAGTTAAATTTTTAATTACACATAATCATAATCATGTATCCTAATTTTTAAAATATTATGGTTAAACTACAAATTCATATAAAAATAAAAGACAAATAACTATTTGTGATTGGAGAACTTAAGATAATGAAAGTAAGAGATATAATGTAAGTATTTTCTTTTTATATTTATAAAATATTTAAATTTATTAATTTTTTATAATTAATAAATGAAAGTAAGGTAAATAATGAAAGTAAGGTAAATAATTAATTTACTATTCTATACAAAAATAATTTTTATAAAAGACTAAATTAAGCTTTATCATTCTTTATATGATTTTTTATTGGGAAAATGGCAAATAAAAACCCCTAATATATAAAATTGTGATTTGAGGCTCTCAATTTAGAAAATGACGACTAAAGAATCAATCTCATATTGCAAATATGAAATATTGGTAAAACGTCTGAAATGCCCCTCGACCAAGTGACAAGTTAACTATGAGAAATGATAAGTTCATTTTAGCAAATGATAATTTTAGTAGACCAAATCACAATTTGGCTAAGAGTATGTCAAATGACAAATTGACTGTGAGAAATGATAAATTCACTTTAGTGAATGATAACTTCAGTAGACCAAATCACAACTTGATTGAGGGATATTTCAAACATTTCACCAAGATTTCATATTTATAATATGAGATTGGGTCTTTATCTGTTACTTTTCAAACTGAGAGTCCTAAATTGTAATTTCACATATTAAGAGTATTTATTTGCTATTTCTCTTTTTCATTCTAATTTTATCTTTAGTGGGGATAAAGGTGTGGTGGGATGTATCTCATTCAAGGGGATGGTAATGAAACGGAAGACTGACGGGAAGGCACTAAGGCAGTGGTGAAAAATGGACGTGGTACGTCGCATTGATTTTCCTAAATATACCAATCAAATATCACGCTATTGTTAGGGATCATTATTGTTTGGTCCTTATATTATACTAAACTCCTATCCGTAATTAAGATCTAACTTAATTAATTAAATAGACTAGGAAAAATAATTAAATTAGTTATTTATCAAAATATATGTTAGTTTTTTTAAATATCCTCTTAAATTATTTGAATTGAAACTATCTTTTGATACAGATTCTGTTAACATATGCAATTAATAGATTTAGTTTGGATAAACAAGGAAGATAAAACGGATTGATGTATTATATATAAGACTAAATTTAGTTCCTCTACTAGTTTTTATATTAAACACACAAGATGGTAATAAAAAAAAATATTAAACACACGAGATGGTAATAAAAAAACAAAAATTCAATTTAACTCAATTTGCAGATAAAAAGTGAAAACATTTCTTTCTCCTTGGTATAAAGAAGAGAAAATGACAAAAAACAAAAAACCGAAGAAAGAGATCACTAGAACTAATGGTAATGATATATATATATATATATTAATGGGGGAAAAAATCATTTTCCACACACAAATCCAAGGGACCCTTGATGCCAAAGTTAGTGGACAAGAAGGGATGCCTTGAATACTGGGATTGAAAGGATTCCAATTTGGACCCGCGACTCACATGCGCGTATCGTGGCTCGACGTCATCTCAACTAATTCCTCATTGTTCTTTACTTCTTTTCTTGTTTCTTTAAAAGAAAAACACCACTATGTCCATCAAACAAATGCAATGCACACTTCCCTTATTAAAAAAAAAATCTTTTTTCAAACCGTATTGTTTACACCGTTCATGCCATAATGATGTTAAAAATGTGAACATTGACTTTTTTTTTAAAATACTGGTGCAAGTTTTACACCGGTTCTTTACATATACAACATAACGAGCATTATTTACACCCGACATCTTCGTATCAACTTTGGAAGCTAGTATAAATAAGTAAAAAAATAAATTTAAAAATAATATTTGAAGTTCTCTTCACATCGGTTCCTTGAAAATCTGGTTTAAACGACAGTCATCTACGTCAATTATACCAAAGGACCGATCTCAAGGAAGTTTATTGGGGAGTTGAAGAGACCACCCTTTTATTTCCCTCCCCTTAATTTTTTTTTTTTGCCCTTGCTCCCCTTAATTTTTTCAGCTTATATAACATAACATTTCTAAATTTCAAAAGTCATCATGTCATATTATTATCTAGGGGTGTTCAAAACCAGTCCGTCCCGGTCGGCCCGTTCCGTTCCCGGTCTTATTGGAACGGGACGGATCCGTCCCGAAATTTTTCGGGACGGGACAAACCGGGACGGGACGGGACACGGGACGGGGTCGTCCCGTCTCGGTCTCGTCCTGGTCCCTTTTTAAAAAAAAATAATAATTTTTTTAATTTTTTATATAATATCATTTTTTTCATATTTTTTTAAAATTTGAGACTATTGTATGGAACTATGGATATATTTATTTAGAGTTTTTATATTTGTTAATGATTTGAGATTATTGATGATTAGAATTTTTAGCAAGTTTTTATTGTGTTAAAAGCTTTTGGTTAGAGTTTTTAATAACTATTATATGTAATATTTTGAGCTTTTATTTAAGAGTGCCCAAACAAATAAAAAAGATGTTTTTATAAGATTTAAGCTCAAAAAAATATAATTAAAAAAATCAGATTTTTTTAAAAAAATTAAAAAAAAATTAAAAAGAATTATTTCGGGACGTCCCGGTCCCGTCCCGGATCCGTCCTGTCCCGACTGGGACCGGGACAACCTCGGGACGGGCCGGGACACGGGACAGAAAATCTGTCCCGTTACTGTTCATCGGGACGGAACCGGGACGGGCTTGTTCCGGTCCCGATCCGTCCCGTGAACACCCCTATTAATATTATCTATTCAAATTCTGAACCATCATCATTTTTTTGAAAGTCGTCATCTTCCTCCTCCTGATGGTCACGGTGAAGCGCCACAAAATAATACCGATACGTCCTATCTTTCCTTGCTTATCCTCCTCCACCACCAAACCCTAAAACAAACACGGAGAAACTAACCAAAATGAACCCAATCCTCAACCAAATTTTGAGCAAATTAGTCCCCGGCATCTCCCTAATCCTCCAATATTTTTCATAAAAATATTATTAAAATATTAAGCATAAAAGAATAAATCAAAAGTAATCAATTAAATGATGTCATCTAAACAATCTAGAACTTTGGAAAAAAGATATTACCTCCGATCCTTAATATAAAACCCTATTTGACTTTTATTTTAGTCTTAAATATAAGACCCTAATCCACTTTGTCTCTCATATTTACTCAATTTTTTCCAAGATAGTCCTTCTAATAATTATAGTTATAGTCAATATATTTGATTAGCAAGGATATTTTAGGAAAGATAACACCTATTTAGGACAAATAACTAACTCAACTTATTTCTTTAATCTCCTCATATTAGTCAATCGGCTATCCGGAGGTAGTACTGAAAAAATCAATCCAAAAAGATAGGAGAAAGTATATTGGGATGGAAAAGAGCATGGACTCATGTAAGTGGATCCCCTAAATTGTTGCTCTATCACATGTGTAGTCCATGTCCCCATGACCGTTTATGCGATTCCACAGCTATTATTGGTCCACGTGGCATGAAAGTACAAAAGTCTACGGACGATTTTTATTTTTGTATACACTTTGAAGTCTCCCGCGAAGCTTCCTAGCACGCAACTACCGGCATTCGTAAACCCAACTCCTACTTATCGGGAACAGATTTCAGTTTCTGCACTACAAAATTTACCTCCATGAAAACCAGCCTTCGTCTGCTTCTTCCAGAGATGAGCTTCAATAATCATGCCAGTTCTGCATCATTAAGAACCATCTTCTTCCTCTGTTTCCCCCTGCTTTACGCTTCCACACTTGCTTCTCTTTACACCCCCGATGATCTTTTAAGCATTAACTGTGGCAGCTCCGGCAACTCAACGGGAAATGGTCGGACATGGACCGGAGACAACGATTCAAAGTTCTTATCCAAACAGGACGAATCTGTTCCAGCTACGGCGCTTACTCAATCTCCTTCTGCCCAACAAGTCCCCTACACCACGGCTCGTCTCTCTCGCTCTCGGTTCTCATATTCATTCCCCGTCTCTCCAGGCCAGAAATTCCTTCGTCTCTTCTTCTACCCAGCTTGGTACCCGGGTTTTGATCGTTTCGATGCCTTCTTCACTGTCAAATCTGGCGGGTTCACACTCCTTAAGGATTTCAATGCTTCGGTCACGGCCGATGCTCACCGTGAAGATACCATCTTCATAGAATATTGCGTCAACGTCGGGGATGGCGAGAGGCTCAACTTAACTTTCACTCCCACTTCAACACACCCGAGTTCTTATGCGTTTGTTAATGGAATTGAGATTGTCTCCATGCCTGAAGATCTCTATTACACCAAACCTGACGACTTAGGATTCAAATTAATTGGGTCGGTGGCCGGGTTCAGCATCTCCGACAGCGTTGCTCTTCAGACAGAGTACAGGCTAAACGTCGGTGGCAGAATTATCTCAGCTACGAAAGACACGGGAATGCTCCGATATTGGGACAGCGATGACAGTTTCTCTGTTAAAAGTTATTTTTCACCCGCTGATTTTGAAGGTGAGAGAAGACCCCTGATGTTCACTAAAGTTCCTAATTACACAGCACCTGAGGAACTCTATCGAACAGAACGCGATATGGGAATGAACAAGACTTTGAACATGAACACTAACCTTACTTGGGAGTTTCCCGTCGATTCAGGCTTTACCTACATGCTGAGACTCCATTTTTGTGAGCTTAATCCAGATATCAACATTTCCTACAACAGGATATTTGATATTTACATAGCCGACCAGTTAGCTGAGCATGGTGCGAATGTCTTAAATTGGGCAAAGGGAAAAGCAGTTCCGGTATATAAAGACTATGCCGTGATCATTTCAGGTGATGCAAAACCAGCTTATCTTTCACTCAAAATGCATCCTGATTTGCAATCACCGTTGGAGTACAATGACGGGTTCTTAAATGGGCTTGAGATTTTCAAGATCAGTGATTCACAAAGTAATCTCGCCGGACCTAACCCTGATCCTCCTCCACCTCGTCCCAATCCTAATGATCTACCCCAAAAGCAAGCAAGAAAAAATAGAAGCAAGATTGTAATCGGGGTCATTTTAGGTGTTTCAGCTTCCATTGTCATTTTGATTTCCAGCATCGCATTCTTCCTCATCACTCGTGGGAAGAACATCAAGTCGAGTGATGGAACTTGTAAGTGTATTACTAATGGCTCAGCTGTGCCGACGGAACTGTGCCATCGCTTTTCCCTTGCTGAGGTCAGAGCCGCCACCAACAACTTCGATGAACTCTTCATCATCGGCGTGGGAGGATTCGGCAACGTCTACAAAGGTTACATTAAAGACGGTCAAACTCCGGTCGCAATCAAACGACTCAAACAAGGGTCGCAACAAGGGCTCCATGAGTTCCGAACAGAGATTGAGATGTTGTCCCAACTTCGTCACAATCACTTAGTATCTCTCATTGGCTACTGCAACGATGGCAACGAAATGATCCTCGTCTACGAGTTCATGGCTCGTGGGACCCTCCGTGACCATCTTTACAATTCTAACAACCACCCCCTTTCCTGGAAACAGAGGCTGAAAATTTGCCGGAGTGCAGCGCAAGGACTACATTATCTTCATGCAGGCGCGATACGAAATATCATTCATCGCGACGTGAAGACGACGAACATTTTACTTGACGAAAAATGGGTGGCTAAGTTTTCTGACTTTGGATTATCAAAAATAGGACCCACAGGAATGTCCAGGTCTCATATTACCACTGTGGTGAAAGGAAGCATTGGTTACTTGGATCCAGAATACTATAAACGCCAAAGGTTGACTCTAAAGTCTGATGTTTATTCGTTTGGCGTGGTATTACTCGAAGTATTGTGTGGGAGGCCACCTTTCTTACGGACTTTGGAGAAGGAGAAGGCAAGCTTAGTAGAATGGGTCAGAAAATGCCATCATGAGGGCGTGATTTGTGAAACTGTTGATTCGTTCATAATAGAAAGTATCAGACCAGAGAGCCTTAAAGCATTCAGCGACATGGCGTTAAAATGTTTGGAAGATGACCCAAATGAACGACCATCGATGAGTGAAGTTGAGTGGAGCCTAGAATATGCGTTGCAGCTACAAGAATGTGCAGAGGAAACTGAAGAAGAAGGAAAACGTGAGGAAGAAAGGGCACTGTTAACAGAAGTTACTGATGTGGAAGAAAGTAATAAAGTTGGTTTCAATAACTAGAAATCAGTTTTGCTCTCTGGAGTGATGTTAACGCTCAAGTTTGATCGAAATATATGTGACAGAGGAAAGACAAATGGTATTGAATTACGCTACCCACAATAAATTGTGAATTTTTTTTTCATAAAGCAATAGTTGTTATTTTGGTCATTTTGCTAGAATTATATTCAAATTTGAAATTACAACTGTTATCCTTTTTAAAATTGCACCCTTATTATTTTGACTAAGGCATTGGTTCCTTTATATTTCGTTTGACCATATAAAATTGGTATATTTTTTATTTTACATGCTAAATTATTACATGGGAAACAAAAAAAATAATATGAATCACTAAATTATTTCTTAACTTAATTTAATGATAAATTAATATTCTCCCATAGTCATATACTGGACTCAAAATTGTCAACTGATGAGAATCTATCTTCAATTCATTATAATACGCATGAAGCGTATGTGTGTAATAGTTACATGGAAGAATAATGCGTGTGATAATAGTAACATAGGGAAAACATTTTTATTGAAGCAACGGTGCAAAATTATTTGAAAAAGATTGAAGTAGTAAATTTCTTAGTCTCGGAAGTTCTCCCGATTTTTGATTGGTTCTCAGATTTGTTTTAGCTCGATTTATACTGCTTTTGACTAGTCTCCTCTCATTTAGTGTGGCTTGAAACACATTTAACACGATTGTCATTTGGACTAATCAGTTAATCTACTCAAGTGGATGAAAAATCTAGAATTCTTACTATAAAGCTTAAAAGAGTTTTTTTTTCCCAATCTTTAATACGTGTATCTTAAGTGCTAATGTGTTAATCTGTGCATGGTTGATTTTCTAAATCTTATGAACTTATCTCGTCAATCGCTAGATCTTCTGCCTAACATGTTGATCATTCATATGAGTTTCAATCTGATCACTCCACAAAAAGTTTACCTCTAGTTTTTAATATAAGAGATAGATAACTAAATTATGAGTATTGAGAAAGTTAGATACGTTAATTATCTATAATAAATGGATGTTGTCATGTGTATTAAAATTACCTTTTGGTGAAAACTCTTTGACATCTGTAATCACCATATGGATTGCTTGAGGGCAAAATAGATAAATATTGGAGACAATGTGAATTGAGATCTTATATTTATGATCAAATTAAATCTTCAACTAACTTTTATATTAAGGACCAGATGTAATATGATGTATGAATCTTGTTATTCTAATTCTGAAGAATGAACTAAGCAAATTCTGCTAATGCGTTAAACATCTTAGTAGAATAACTTATATATACTATAGAAAACTCCTAATATGTTAACATCGATGTTTTAATGTGTTATCTATATTGTCCAGAGCAAAGTTCCAATATTCCTCTGTCTAATGTACTAAGCCTTCTTGGCAAACGCATCATCATCATTTTTTTACTGTCTGGAAAATCTCTAGCGGGCTAGTCTTCATGACCAACATCACATTAACGAGCTTCAAAGTTCAGTATTCCAAAATGATAATATATTGATTAATATCTTAATCTCTAACACATCAAGTAGTTAGAAAAGTTCTCCAATGGCTAAACATGGTTAGTTTCTAACAGCAATATATAGCTAGTTCTTTCTAACAATTATTTCACATATGGGTTTATAAATATGCCCCTCTAAACAAGTTTAACGTGCAAGGAAAAGAGAGGAAACATGAGCAAAAGTTGAAATGATTGGATTCATATTTATATATTCTCTATCATAAAATCATTCCTCTTGAGCCATCAATTATCATTCTCTCATCTCAACCTCTCTCGTCTCACTCTTTACGAAAGTTTTCGTGAGTAATTTGTGTAACCACAAGGGAGAGTGTTCCCTTGGGATTAAGGACAAGATTAACCTTGGAAAGAATTGTAGTGATGTCTTACGTGTCCGAATCAAACTTGAGGAATTGCAAAGACATGCTAAGATCAAACTTAAAGGATTCGATTGGTTTTACAAGTGTCTGGATCAAACATATGTGATATATAATGGAAAATCCCAGAAGATTTTTTGGGACTAGACGTAGATCAAGGTTTATAGTTTGGATACTCTTTTCTTTTATATTTTTATCAATTCTAGCATAATTATTTATATTGATTGTTGTATCACTTGCTTATTTGTTTCTGCATACACAGAGAGAGAGAGAGAGAGGCACGTGTGTATTAATTCCTCAACAAAATATGGAGACTACAATTAAGGGATATTTATAGGCTAATAATCCCTTACTAACACTCAATTAGTTATACACAATCTGTAACTAAAATGGGACGTGCTAAAACTAATGCAATCGACTTATATCATTTACACCAAACCTAAAGAATATCCTTGTTCACAAGGATGATATTGGATGGTGGATCAGAATAATCAAACATAAGAAATTGCTGTTTGAGGAAGGAAAGATCCTCCTAAGTGGTGTGCTTAAATATGCTATGATTCCAATGAAGTAGAACTTGAGTAAAAAGCAATAAACCACACTTGACAAGCTTATAGCAAAGAATGCACTCAAATTCAAGAGAAAATCGAGCCTTGCCATCTATCATAGGCAATAAAGTAGCAACTGGAAGACCCTGACTAAACATTTCTTCAACAATAAATTAAAACATGAAAAACTGGATGCACCATTGTTTCAAGGGTGAGTTTAAGTTCATGGGTACCCTTCCCAACTCGTTTAACAACTTCAAATGGTCTAAAATACTAGGCAGCAAGCTTATGTAATGCAGAATTATAGATTAAATTTTTGCAAAAATGGGTGAAGCTTAAGATAAACAATGTCTCTAATCGAAAATTCCCTTTCAATATGGTGCTTATTGACTTGTTGGATCATGTGGTGCTAAGCTTTCAAGAGTCTATCTTTTAACACGTAAATGGTTGTTGCACGTGATGTGCATAGGTGATCAATAGGATCATTTGATGAATCTCTAGGTGGACAACATAAATGAATTGGTGGAGGGATGCCATAAACCATCTTAAATGGAGTCATGCCTATAAAAGAATGATAGGTAGTATTATACCATAGTTTAGCCAAAGAAAGCTAATGAACCCATTGCTTTGGAAAGTCACTAGTCATACACCTTAAGTAACATTCGAGGTAGCGATTCAAAACCTCAGCATCTGACTGTGCATGATAGGCTGAAGAGTAATCAACTTAACACCATAGAGCTGAAAGATTTCCTTCCAGAATTTTCCACAAAAAAGAGGATCACGATCAATCACAATGGACTTGGGAAACTCATGAAGTTCAACAATATTATCAAGAAAGAGGAGAGCTACATTTGACGCTAAAAATGTGCAACTTTGCTAATTCTATCAATAGCTGCCAAAATAATTATTTTAGAATGTGAGAGAAGCAAGCCACTAATTAAATTCATAGAAAACTCAGACCACACATAATCTAGAATAGATAAAGGTTCTAACAACCCAGGTAAAGCAACATGTTTAGATTTAAAATGCTGACAAGTAGAACATAAACTAATAAACCCCCTCACATCATGCTACATTCCTTTCCAATAAAAGACAAAGCAAGCCTTTCATAAGTAGCAGTGGTACTAGATTGTCCTCCCATAGGATCTGAATGAAGGAAAGAAAGCAAGTCATGTCATAATAAGTGATCAATGCCCACTACCAATTTTCCATTCCACTTCAACAATTGTTATTGCCACGTATACTTGGGACAAGAAGTAGGATCCAGCTATCTAAATCTTTAATAAGTTGCTGCACATGATCATCAATAACCTATGTTTGTTTCACTTTAGTATGTAATTCAGTCATAGGAATTAATATTGCAGCTGATGAAACATCAAATTGGCAATAGAGGGCATCCATGAATTTATTGTCTTTCCTTTTCGCATACTCAATCTCATAAGTCAGTCCCCATAACTTATTGAGCAACTTAAATTAATTTGACACTAATTTCTGCTTTAACAAATGCTTCAAGGGTAAATGATCTGTCTTGATAGTAAAAACAGAGCCAACCGAGGAAGATCTCTATTGCTGTACAGCAAATATAACTGCCATAAGTTTAGTTCCTAAGCAAATAGTGATTGTTTTCAAGGACTAAGAGGCTTGCTGGCAAAAGTAATTGGGTGGCCTTGCTATGTAAGAATAGTGCCTAAGTCTTTAGTTCACTTATATCTAAGGAGTTTCGTTCCAATTGGACACGATTACACTCCATGGCAGTGGTGTGCAAGTCGAAATGATGCTCAAGATCATCGATCCGTATACCAAATCCTATTTCCGGCATGATGGTGGTGCTGTCGGAAAGTCAACTCTAATGCCAAAATGTTATGCAACACATAGAGAGAAGAGCACATGTGTATTCTTTCCTCAATAGAACATAGAAATTATAATTAAGGGATATTTATAGACTAATAATTTCTTACCAACACTCAATCAGTTATACAATCTGTAAATAAAACGGGACACATGCTAAAACTAATGCAACTGACTCGTATCAACCTTTCTTAAGTTATAGAAATTTTTATTGATTACCAAATTCACCTGCTCTTGAGTGCCAAGCTAATCTAATACAAAATCTCATATTAGGAATCATGATAGTACTTTAACTAGTTTTGACAAGAATTAATTTGCAAATGACAAAAAAAATTTTGTGAGAATTTTTGATCTGGGATTTTGTAATTCTCAAAGGTTTTTTTTTTTTTTTTTGCAATTTTACCTAGATTAAGATTGATAACCTCAAGGGTAGAAAAGTTGTAGACTCCAGGTTAAATTTAGACCGTTAAATTTTTTTAATGGTTCAGATCTCATCATAGTGATGAGTGCTACATCCTAAACATCACCAAGATTTTATTATAATATAATTTCTTCGATAACCAAAAAAAAATTTGCATTTGGTTCCAATCCTGCTCTCCTTCATTCCTATTTTCCATCTTTTTAATTTTTTTTGGATAAGTTTCCATGCTTTTAATTTCCATTCTTCTTCTTTCAAAACAAAAAAAAGACCTTCTTTTTTTTTTTAACCTGACAAAAGAAAGAAAGGTTGACTTCTGCCTCTAGCTTTCATTTTTATTTTAATTCCAGTTTCCCACTAACGTTAATTGAACCTCCCCGGATCCCCCTCCACCTCCACCGGTCAATTAACGCCCCTCAAGGGGTGTTTGGATTACAACCAAACCATGGTTTCAAAAGTGATTTTACGGTCTACGAAGCAAATATATAGAGGAATTTATCTCAATTTGCAGAAAAGTGCTTTTTAAAAGCACTTCTGGGTGTTTCCAAACACGCCCTCAGTCAATTATCCATATCCAGACTCTTCTAGCTTTATAACAAACCAAACCCCGAAATCGTTCATTTTTAATTAATACTCTTACTTTCAGTTTTTAATAGTTTGTTTGATTTTTATTCTGATTATAAATATAAAATCTCAATCTACTTTATTTTTTATATTTATCTATTATTTTTTATGGTGGTTTTTATAATAATAATAGTTCTAACCAAATATACTTGATTAACAAGGATATTTTAGGAAAGTAACACATATTTATTATAAATAACTAATTAAACTATTTTTTTAATCTATTTAAATTAATCAACTAGTTTTTATATTAAATATTGGAGTTAGTACCCATTTATTCTTGAACCTTCACGTCTCCCCCTATCGATGGCTCCTTTTTTGGGTTACCCTTACCCATGGCTCCTTTTTTGGGTTAATTCAAATAATCCACTGCCTTCTACTCCTCTTGTTATTAACGTAGAATCTAATTAGTGAGTTAAAGAGTTAATGTTGATTTTATGTGTAAAACCTATATCATATATCTATTAATTTTATTCTAAATAAATTCTATTGATATTCTCCTAACAATAATCAAGTAGGAGAAGAAATGAGGAAATTAAAAGATATACTTAGGATATTTTAAAAAAACATACCATATTAACTAATTTAACTAATATTATTAATCTATTTAAATTAGTTAAATAGGTTCTAATCAGATAATTATATATTTTCTGCCATATAACTCACACCTAGCTACTACACCCTTCGTAAATGTTCCAACTCACAATTAACCTCGCCCTCTTTTAAAAGAAATAAGAAAAGTGTTCAGTGTTAGTCGGTTGTAAGTCGCCAACAAAATAATCCATGACTATTTCCATTGATTTTTCTACTTCAGTTTCTTTCCTTCTTCCTTCTTGCTTTTCTCTTTTTGATCCACCACTCACTAGAATATCCAGTACCCTTTTCTGATTCATCACCGCATCCACTTGTTCCCTCGTTCCCTTTCCATTCATCCGCATCCATCGTCACTTCACGCAATTCTCTTTCCAAGTCACGTTCTTATCCCCATCATTAAGCTCCTCAGTTCTGCCTCCTCCTTCTCAGTTCTTCTCCTCCATTGAAGTCGTCGCCATTGATGGGATTCATTGCAAGCTTGATCACGCTCTTGAAGAAAGCTAAGGCTAAGCATCTTCAACTTCTAGAAGAGTGCGACGGATGGCTGTAGTTCAATGCATTGAAGGGTATGTCTCTTTCCTACTTTAATTTCCAATTCAATTCAATCCAAGACCAAACAGGCTCACTTTTTTTTTTCCCCCTGGCCTATCATGGCCAATCAAAATAATAATTTATTTTTATAATTTTATTAATTGTCTCATTATCCATTTTTCCAATCCCCTACGGCTGGCACCCATTGTTGATCAGGTCAAGTGTATTGTTCAGTGCTTTGTTCTTTTGCGTAGACTTGAGCGTTTACCATCGCGGGCGGCTTCCAGGAAACTACTACCATTCATGGCAATTACAGGTGCTAATCTTCTTTTTATTTCTATTTTGGCTCTGTCGAATTTACCTCCATGAGGACCAAACTTCGTCTTCTTCGTCCAAACATAAGCTTCAATCATAAGACTTCCGTGTCGTCATGGACCATCTTCTTCCTCTGTTTTCCCCTGCTTTACGCTTCCACACTTGCTTCTTTTTACACCCCCGATGATCTTTTAAGCATTAACTGTGGCAGCTCCGGCAACTCAACGGGAAATGGTCGGACATGGACCGGAGACAACGATTCAAAGTTCTTATTCAAACAAGGCGAATCTGTTCCAGCTACGGCACTTACTCAATCTCCTTCTGCCCCGCAAGTCCCCTACACCACGGCTTGTATCTCTCGCTCTAAGTTCTCATATTCATTCCCTGTCTCTCCCGGCCAGAAATTCCTTCGGCTCTTCCTCTACCCAGCTTCGTACCCGGGTTTTGATCGTTTCGATGCCTTCTTTGCTGTCAAATCTGTAACTAAAATAGGATATGTGCTAAAACTAATCCAACTAACTCGTATCATTTACACCCCACCTAAAGAATATCCTTGTCCATAAGGATGATGTTGGATGGTGGAGCAGAACAATCAAATGTGGGAAACTGTTGTTTCAGGAAGGAAAGATCCTCCCAAGTAGTGTCCCTAGGTCTACTATGATTCCAATGAACCAAAACTAGACAATGAACCACACTTGACAAGCTTATGGCAAAGAATATACTCAAGTTCAAGAGAAAATTGACCCTCAACATTTATCATAGGCAATGAAATAGCAACCGGAAGGCCTTGACTAACACATTTCTTGAACAACGAAACATGAAAGACTAGATGCACTTTCGTTTCAAGGGGAAGTTTAAGTTCATAAGCAACCTTCCCAACTCGTTTAATGACTTGAAATGGTTCGAAATACTAGGTAGCAAGCTTATATAATGCAGAATTATAGATTAAATTTCTATGAAAGGGGTGGAACTTAATATAAACAATGTCTCCCATCGAAAATTTCCTTTCAATATGATGCTTATTAACTTGCGGGATCATGCGATGCTGAGCTTTCAAGAGTATGTCTTTTAACACCTGAATGTTTCTCTCACTAGACATGCACAGGTGATCAACAAGATCATTTAATGAATCTTTAAGTAGATAACATAAATGAATTGATGGAGGGACACCATAAACCGCCTCAAATGGAGTCAGGCCTATAAAAGAATGGTAAGTAGTATTATACCATGGTGCAACCAAAGAAAGCCAATAAACCCATTACTTTGTAAAGTCACTAGTCACACGCCTTAAGTAACATTCAAGGAAATGATTTAGAACCTCAGTTTGGCCTTCTGATTGTGGATGATAGGCTGAATAGTAATTCAACTTAACACCATAGAGCAAAAAGAGTTCTTTCCAAAATTTCCCATAAAAAAAAAAGGATCACAATTAGTCACAATGGACTTGAAAAACTTGTGAAGTTTAACAATATTATCAAGAAAGAGACGAGCTACATCTGAAACTAAAAATGGATGTTTAAGTGGCATGAAATGTGCAGCTTTGTTAAGTCTATCACCAACTGCCAAAATGACTATTTTAGAATATAAGAGAGGCAAGCAACTAATAAAATTCATAGAAAACTCAGACCACACATGATTTAGAATAGACCAAGGTTGTAACAACCCAAGTGAAGCAACATGTTCAGATTTAAAATGCTAACAAGCAGAACATGAACTAATAAACCCTTTCACATCATGCTATATTCCTTTTCAATAAAAAACAAAGGCAAGCCTTTTATAAGTAGTAGCGGTGCTAGAGTGTCCTCCTGTATGATCTGAATAAAAGAAAGAAAGCAAGTCATGTCATAACGAGTGATCAATACCCACTACCAATTTTCTATTCCGCTTTAACAATTGTTGTAGCCATGTATACTTGGAACGAGAAGTAGGATCAAGCTCTAAATCTTTAATAAGTTGATGCACATGATTACTAATAACCCATGTTTGTTTCACTTTAGTACGTAATTAAGTTCTAAGAACTAATATATAGCTAATTAAACATCAAATTGACGATAAAGGGCATTCACAGCTTCATTATCTTTCCCTTTAGTATACTCAATCTCATAAGTCAGTTCCCATAACTTGTTAAGCCACTTAAATTGATCTGACGATATTGATTTCTGCTTTAACAAATGCTTCAAGGGTAAATGATCTGTCCTTGTAGTAAAAATATAGCCAACCAAGGAAGACCTCTGTTGTTGTACAGGAAATATAATTGCTGTAGGTTCACGTTCATAAGCAGATAATGACTGTTTTTGAGGACTAAGAAGCTTGTTGGGAAAAGTAAGTGGACAGCCTTGCTGTGTAAGAATAGCACCCAACTCTTCAGTTCATCTATATCTAAGGAGTTTCATTCCAATTGGACACGATTAGACTCCATGGCACCAGCGTGCAAGTCCAAATGATGCTTAAGATCATCGATCCATTCACCAGATCTTGTTTCCAGCATGATAGTGGTGTGGCTGGAAAGTCAACTTTGATGCCAAATTGTTATGTAGCACAGAGAGAGAGAGAGAAGCATGTGTGTATTATTTCCTCAACAGAACACAAAAATTCCAATTAAGGGATATTTATAAGCTAACAATCCTTTCCTAACACTCAATCAGTTATACAATCTGTAACTAAAATGGGACATGTGCTAAAACTAATGCAACTAACTCGTATAAACTTTTCTTAAGTTGTAGAAATTTTTATTGATTATCAGATTCACCTGCTCTTGAATGCCAAGCGACTCTAATATAAATAATTGATGATAATGTTTGACTAAAATGTATTTCAAATAATTTTAGAATATCTCAAAGTGTTTACAAAAATTTGAGCCCAATATCATCTCAACCTTTCTTAACTTAGAATCTACAACTTTTCTACCCTTGAGTTTATCAATCTCCAATCTAGGTAAATTGCAACACAAAAAAAAAAAAAAAAGAAGAAGAAGACAATATTCAAAGCAAGGACCTCAAGACGACTTGTTGAAAAGTAAACCACGGAGATCCAGTGTTTTCTAATAAATAAATAAATGAATAAATATTTTGTTTTTCAATTTACACATAGATCATTTGAATGCATAAAAGACAATATTTAAATCAAATCTCTTATATTTATTATGTTAAATTTTTAATTACACACGGTTATGTGTCCTAATTCTAAAATATTATGATTAAACTATAAATTCATATAAAAATAAAAGACAAATAGTCATGTATGATTAGAGAACTTAAGCTAATAAAAGTAAGGGATATGATGTAAGTATTTTCTTTTTATGTTTGTAAAATATTTAAATTTATTAACTTAAATTAATTTTAAGCTAAATAATTAATTCACTATTCTATACAAAAATAATTTTATAAAAGGCTAAATTAAGCTTTTATCATTCTTTATATGATTTTTCATTCTAGTTTTATCTTTAGTGGGGAAACCATATAAGGATAAAGGTGTGGTGGGATGTATCTCATATAAGGGGATGGTAATGAAACGGAAGATTGACAGGAAGGCACTGAGGCAGTGGCGAAAATTGATGTGGTACATCGTATTGATTTTGCTAAATGTACCAATCAAATATCACACTATTGTTAGAGATCATTATTGTTTGGTCCTTATATTATACTAACCCCCGTCCTTAATATAAGATCTATTTAACTAATTTGGATAGACTACGAAAAATAGTTAAATTTATTATTTGTCAAAAATATATGTTGATTTTGTTAAAATGCTCTCTTAAATCATTTGGATTGAAACCACATTTTAATGCAAACTTCGTTAACATATATAATCAATAAGTATAGTTTGGATAAATGGGGAAGACAACGTAGATTGATGTATTATATTTAAGGTAAATTCAATTCTTCTAGTAGCCTTTATATTAGGACACGAGATATAGTAACAAAAAACAAAAATTCAGTTCAACTCAAATTGCAGACAATAAGTGAAAACGTTTCTTTCTCTTTGGTATAAAAAAGAGAAAATGACCAAAAAAAACGAAGAAAGAGATCTTTTTTTTTTTTTTTAAAAAACCAGCAAACGACGAAAGACGTCGCTAAAACTAATGTTAATGATACATATATTAATGGGGAAAATTCATAGGAGAATCACTTTCCACGCACAAATCCAAGGGACCCTTGACGCCAAAGTTAGTGGACAAGAAGGGATGCCTTGAGTACTGGGATTTGAAGGATTCCAAATGGGATCGGTACATGTTTTGCACCGGTTCTTTACATATACAATATAACGAAGATTATTTATACTGGACATCTTCTTTTGTTTTTTTTTTGTTTGGTGAAGACTGGACATCTTCGTATCAACTCTAGAAGTTAATATAAATAATTTAAAAATAAATTTAAAAATAATACTCCCTTTTGTCCTTAATATAAGAACTGGTTGACTATTTAAGTAAATTAAAAAAATTGTTAAGTTAATTATTTGTAATAAATAGGTGTTATCCTACTTAAAATATTCTTGCTAATTAAGTGTATTACCTATAACTATCATTATTACAATGACTGCCTTAGGAAAAAAATAAATATAAGAGACAAAGTAGATTGAGATCTTATATTTAGAATAAAAAAATCAAATTAGTTTTTATATTAAGCATCGAGATAGTATTTAAAGTTCTCTTTACATCGGCTCCTTGAAAATCTGGTTTAAACGACCCTTATCTTCATCAATTATATCAAAGGACCGATCTAGAGTAAGTTTATTGGGGAGTTGAAGAAACCACCCTTTTATTTCCCTCCCCTTAATTTTTTTTTTTGCCCTTACTCCCCTTAATTTTTTCAGCTTATATAACATAATATTTCTAAATTTCAAAAGTCATCATGTCATATCATTATCTATTCAAATTCTGCACCATCGTCATTTCCCCCCCCCCCCCCGAAAGTCGTCATCTTCCTCCTCCTGATGGTCATGGTCAGGGTGAAGCGCCACAAAATAATACCGGTGCGTCCTCCCTTTCCTTGCTTAGTCCTAGTAAATATTGAGTGCGGTATCTGAAGGATCGCCGCTTATATGTACACACCCAGCAACAAGATAGACCTTATACCTAATGTATATATCGTCGTCTTTTATTTTTTTTTTCAATATAAGTAATTTGCTTTTAGCTAATGTATGCACTCCCACCACCCATTAATCGGGAAAAAAAAATATTCTCTCTGTTTATTGATATGTGCTTTTCTTTTTATTTTACTTGCTCACTCTGAGAAACCATAAAACTAAGAAATATATGGATATAAAATCAAGCCCTAAAACAAACACAGTGAAACTAACTAAAATGAACCCACATCCTCAACCAAATTTTGTCCAAATTTGTCCTCGGTATCTCCCTAATCCTCCAATAATTTTTTATAAAACTTTATTAAAATAATAAGCATAAAAAGATAAATCTAAAGTAATCAATTAAATTTCATCTAAACATTTTAGAACTTTGGAAAAAAGATAGTGAAAACATCATTCCAAGATATCACTCCCTCTGGTCTAAATATATGAGTTAGATAAGTAACTTATAGAGATTAAAATGTCAAATAAGTTAATCGTTTGTGAAATATATATGTGTTGGTTTTAACAAAATATCTCTATAAGTTACTTATCTAACTCATATATTTAGACCAGAGGGAGTGATATCTTGGAATAATTCTTTCACTATCTTTTTTCCAAAGTTCTAAATTGTTTAGATGAAATTTAATTGATAAGTTAGTCGTTTGTAAAATATGTGTTGATTTTAACAAAATATCTCAATAATATATTTACATCAGAACTTATCCTTTTTATAGAAATTCCTTTAACAGGTGCAATCAATAAAAAAAAAGTTTTTTTAAAAAAATGATAAAGGATAAAGTACCACAGAATACTCCTAACCCTATTTCTCATGTGCACTTATCATCGTAATCTTTTTATTGGTGCAATTTATCCAAGAAAGCTTATGTGTGATCATAAATTTAAAAGCTAAAATGAAGTAGATTTTTACAAGGAACAAAAAACCGGACCGGATAATAAACCAGTCGAGACACTGGTTTAAGAGTTAATGGGTCAGATCGGGGTCAGACCGTATCAAACCGGTAATAATTAAAATAATTTAATTTACTTAAATTAGTAAAAATATTCATATTCTAATTATACAAAATAATATTTAAATTTTTAATGGGTAATCTGCAAAATGTCCACGTATATGAAATTCTTTTACTTCTTTTTTTATTTTTTTTCCTTTCTTTTTCTTTCACTTCACCCAATAAAATTTTCCTCTCTCTGCCTCTTTTTTCTCTCTCCCACGTGCACTCCTTGCTCCACTTTTGCATTTTTCTGTCACGCATCACTGAACAAGCAGACTGGCAGAGTGGAATAGGCGGTGGAGCAGAACATCTTGCCTCTTTGAACACGCATAGTCATATCTCTGTTCGTCCTCTCAAATTACTTCCTACCTTTCTCACTTCTTTCTTTCTCAAATGGAGAAGCAGCGAGCAATGGCACCATTTGTTGTCTCTGCACTTTATTCATTCATTCACTCGCTCTATTTTCTTTCTACTCGCTCTATTTTCTTTCTACTCGCCTTCTAGTCTTTCACAAGTATGCTTCAAAGTGACACGAAGTAAGTTCTGTCTTCCTTCACCTCGATGATCTCCTCTATTTCTACCACTTGTCTCTGTAGTGTTCATGGTCTCCACAAACGGCGAGACGTTCGGCGAACGGTGAAAACAAGAAAGAAGTGGGGAAAAAACCAACTGGCCAACCCAATCAAGCCAGCGGTTTGTTCGATTTTTGCCGATTTATTATGGTACATTCCGAGTTGTTCCGGTTTAACTGGAGACCGGTTTTTAAGCTAAACCAGATCAGATGTTAGACAGGTTCACCGGTTGAACTGTCCGGTTCGGTCCGGTTTCCTTGGATTTTTACATTTCATTAAAAAACCCTAATAAGCTCCTACGGGTATAAATCTTAACATTGCACAACAAAATGTGACCGGTAAGGATTGAGGAGAAAGAGTACTGTGACGGAAAAGAACATGGACTCGTGGAGTGGATCCCCTATCGCATATATAGTCCATGTCCCCATGACCGTTTATGAGATTCCACAGCTATTATTGGTCCACTTGGCATGGAAGTGCAAAAGTCTACGGATGATTTTTATTTTGGCATAGACTTTGAACTTTTAGCCTGCCGCGAAGCTTCCCAGCAAGCAACCACCAGCATCCGTGAACCCAACTCCTACTTGTCGGGAACAGATTTCAGTTTCTGCACTACAAAATTTACATCCATCAAAACCAGCCTTCGTCTGCTTCTTCAAGAGATGAGCTTCAATAATCACACCAGTTCTGCATCATTAAGAACCATCTTCTTCCGCTGTTTCCCCCTGCTTTACGCTTCCACACTTGCTTCTTTTTACACCCCCGATGATCTTTTAAGCATTAACTGTGGCAGCTCCGGCAACTCAACGGGAAATGGTCGGACATGGACCGGAGACAACGATTCAAAGTTCTCATCCAAAAAAGACAAATCTGTTCCAACTACGGCACTTACTCAATCTCCTTCTGCCGAACAAGTCCCCTACACCACGGCTCGTCTCTCTCGCTCTCGGTTCTCATATTCATTCCCTGTCTCTCCAGGCCAGAAATTCCTTCGTCTCTTCTTCTAGCTTCGTACCCGGGTTTTGATCGTTTCGATGCCTTCTTCACTGTCAAATCTGGTGGGTTGATACTCCTTAAGGATTTCAATGCTTCGGTCACGGCCGATGCTGACCGTGAAGATACCATGTTCACAGAATACTGCGTCAACGTCGGGGATGGCGAGAGGCTCAACTTAACTTTCACTCTCAATTCAACACACCCAGATTCTTATGCGTTTGTTAATGGAATTGAGATTGTCTCCATGCCTGAGGATCTCTATTACACCAAACCCGACGACTTGGGATTCAAATTAATTGGTTCGGTGGGCAGGTTTAGCATATCCGACGACGTTGCTCTCCAGACACGGTACAGGCTAAACGTGGGTGGAAGCCAAATCTCATCTACGAAAGACACGGGAATGCTCCGGTCTTGGGACAGCGATGACAGTTCCTTTGTTAGAAGTTCTTTTCTACCTGCTGATTTGGAAGGTGAAAGAAGACCCCTGATGTTCACGAAAGTTCCTAATTACACAGCACCTGAGGAACTCTATCGAACAGAACGCGATATGGGAAAGCATAAAAATGTGAACATGAACACTAACCTTACTTGGAAATTTCCTGTCGTTTCAGGCTTTACGTACATGCTGAGACTCCATTTTTGAGAGCTTAATCCAGATCTCAACATTTCCTACAACAGGATATTTGATATTTACATAGCCGACCAGTTAGCTGAGGATGGTGCGAATGTTTTAAATTGGGCAAGGGAAAAGGAGTTCCGGTATATAGACACTATGCCGTAATTGTTTCAGGTGATGCAAAACCAGCTTCTCTTTCACTTAAAATGCATCCTGACTTGCAATCACCGTTGGAGTACAATGACGCGTTCTTAAATGGGCTCGAGATTTTCAAGATCAGTGATTCACAAAGTAATCTCGCCGGACCTAACCCTGATCCTCCTCCACCTCGTCCCAATCCTAATGATCTACCCCAAAAGCAAGCAAGAAAAAACAGAGGCAAGAATGTAATCGGGGTCATTGTGGGTGTTTCAGCTTCCATCGTCATTCTGATTTCCAGCATCGCATTCTTCCTCATCACTCGTGGGAAGAACGTCAGGTTGAGTGATGGAACTTGTAAGTGTATTACTAATGGCTCAGTTGTGCTGACGGAACTCTGCCATCGCTTTTCAATTGCTGAGGTCAGAGCCGCCACCAAAAACTTCGATGAACTCTTCATCATCGGCGTCGGAGGATTGGGCAACGTCTAGAAAGGTTACGTTAACGACGGTCAAACTCCGGTTGCAATCAAACGACTCAAACAAGGGTCGCAGCAAGGGCTCCATGAGTTCCGAACAGGGATTGAAATGTTGTCCCAACTATCGCAACGAAATGATCGCAACGACTCAAACAAGGGTCACAATCACTTAGTATCTCTCATTGGCTACTGCAACGATCGCAACGAAATGATCCTCATCTACGACTTCATGGCTTGGGGGACCCTACGTGACCATCTCTACGAGTCTAATCAGCTCCCGCTTTCTTGGCATCAAAGGCTGGAGATTTGTCTGGGTGCAGCACGACGACTGCACTATTTACATACAGGTGCAAAGCACGCTATCATTCACCATGACATCAAGTCAACAAACATCCTGATAGATGAGAACTGGATGCAAAGCACAGTAGTAAAAGGAAGCATTGGATATTTGGATCCAGAGTATTACATGCTTCAAAGGTTGACGGGGAAGTCAGATGTGTATTCCTTTGGAGTGGTCCTTCTGGAGGTATTGTGTGGAAGGCCTCCTATCATTCGTATAGTGGAGAGGCAGCAACACAACCTAGTAGAGTGGATTCGAAGATGTGTTAATGAGAATAAGATTTATGAGACGGTGGATCCATTCATCAATGAAAGTCTAACGCCTGAAGGCTTGAAGGAATACACGGAGACTGCTTTACAGTGCTTAGCTGATGATGGTAATGAACGGCCATCCATGGGCGATGTGATGTTGGGCCTCGAGTCTGTGATGGAGACGGAGCAAAGATGGCAGAGCTTGGTAGGGCTCTAAATGAAGATATTACTTTTGAAGAAGGGTAGGCTTTCAATGGGTGGTGGCCATTTACAACCTTGTGTGGTCCTTCATTGTTCACCAACATCACTGCATGCACCATCACTACAATATTGTTTTGTTTTTTAGTAAATCTTCGCAGCAAGTTGCAAAGCGCAATCGTAATTAAACAAAAGGCACTTTTGGCCTACAAAATTATAGTTTTAAATGGGGAAAATTCCAACAAAATAATTTTTGAATTTCAAAATCCCCAGAAGGTCACATGAATTTAACAATTTCTAAATTGATGATAATGACTAAATTATAATTTTGAAATGTTGGTGAATTTTTAATTTTTTTTCTTCACCGGCCGATCGACCGATTGTTAACAACTCATGCTGGAGTTCAGGTGGGCTATTGGGCATTGAAGTTTAGGCAATAGTTAACTTTTTTTTAAGGACTCTTTCAATATTTGTAATGTGTTTAACAACTAACTTTTATAACAATATTCACAACTCTATTAACACCATTAATCACATTTTTTTAGGTTTTTAAACTGAGATTTTTTTAACATTTGTAACATGATTAATAACCTTTATAATAATATTCACAACTCTGTAATGCCACTAACTATGTGTTTTTCAGGATTTTAAGCTAGGGTGTTTTTTTTAAGAACATTTATAATGTGAATGACTCTCATGATGATATTTATAACTCTATTCACACCATTAACCATGTTATATGATAGGCATAGCTATACATATTTTGGTTCAGAGGAATTACGGCAGGGATCTTTGAAAATAGTGTTTGTATTCATAGTCCTTTTTCCCCCATGATATTAACTCAACCTTCTGTGTAACTAGTTTGGATGAGCATCCTAACATTATCTAGTTTGGACTGTCTAAATCTGATAACAGTCTAGATTTAAAATTTTGAATTAATGATTATTAAATAAAAAATTATTCTTTGAAAAAATAATAACTAAGAGATCATCTTTATTTTAGATTATATACTTGTTAAAATAATTATTAATAAAAATGAAAAAAATCAAACTTGGATCATCCAAATCAGGTTTGTACGGTTCAAATCTCATGAGCATTCAAACTAGTTCTGACCATCCGGACTGCATTTAACCCACCCTGGTGTACATAAAATATAGTAGTATATATTTATTTCTATCCAAAGAATATTTGATTTATAAGTAGCTCATAAAGTTTATTGATTGTGTTTAATATATATTTCAATTTAATAGTATTTCATTTAATCAACAATTATGCGATGCATATGGAGAGCACCGCTTTGAGTTATTTGCATATCAAAACTCCGTCTATGTGTTCTTTACAACTTGTATATCGAAAGGCGCATTCAGTTTGGAGTAGTCAATGATGTATATGATGGCGTGCTCCGAAAATAAATGTAAAAGTGGTTCATCTAGAGTTTTAGTGCTCATCACTCTAACTTTATTAGATCTAAACCGTTTGTATTTGATTTGAATGGTTCATATTTAAAATATTAAATTAATTATTTTTAAACAAAAAAATGATTTTTTTAAAAATGTGATAGTTAAGAAATTATCTCTATTTTAAATTCTATATATATTAAAATAATTATTTTGAATAAATAAAAATAAAAAAGAAATCAAATTTAGACAATTCAAATGAGATATGAACGATCCAGATCTGATGAGTTTAAACTGATTATGTCCATCTAGAGCCCATTTGCTAGCTTTTCCCTTCCATTCGGGCATCTCATGGAATCCGTTAACGATGGGACTCCACAAATCAGCATCATGCATGTTTGGTTTACAGTTTGTCATAACTACATTATATTGGTGATCACCGTCAATTAAAAGGGTAAAAATAACTTGTCACTAATATTATATATGATGAGTAGGTGAAAAGAACTCTACAATCTTTTTAGAATTTCATCTCTTGATTAATGTCATTATATCCTATAATGCTCAAATGGATGGTTTATTCTAATATTTACTATTATGATCACAAATGTTTTCATGTTTGTCCCATAACGTGGATTAATTCTTCTATTTATGAATTGTAACTCTTAAAAGGGCTGGAAGCTTGTAATAAATAGGGGCTAAACAAAAAGCATTATATGTAACTGAAAAAAAAAAAAAATCTAAGGAACAAGAATTTATCCATTTTTCTCTCAAATTCTCATGTCTTGCTCATCTCTCTAATCTATATGTTTTCATAGTTTTATAACACTTTCACTTATGATTGACTTTTTCGTATGAAAAAAAAAACATTAAAAAACTTTAAAAAATGCTAAAGGACAAACTAAAGTGGATGAATTTCAAAATCCTAAATCAGACCCTCTTGTACTATTTCAAAATTTTAAAATATTATAAAATGATAACATTGCCCTTATTTCTAATAACAACTTTTATATAACTATTAACTACTTTTCTTTTCAAAGTTCAGATGACTACTTTTGTATAATTATTGATTATACAATAGTAAATAACTAAAACAAAAGTAGTCAATGGATCTCTAACAACACTTAATGCATTTTTTTTGAATATTTGAAACAAAAGTAGTTATTAGCTAAATAATAGTAGTCATCAAATTTTAAAAAATGAAAGTACCTAATCATAATACTAAAGTAGTTAGTAACTAGTAGTTATCAAAGTTTTAAAAATAAATGTAGTCAATATCTTAACAAAAGTAGTCAATATACAAGAAAGAGTGGTCACGGAAGCTCCAGCAAGCGGTCACCAGAGCTCTGATGACATGTTGCTAGAGATTTGGATGCTGACCATTGGTAGGGTTGTTAGCATCAGAGCTCCGGTGGCCAAAAACCAGTTAAGGGTGTTAAGATAGCAATATTTTTTTAAAAAAATAGTGAACAGCATTTGCATAATTTTACAAGATTTGAAAATTTTGAAATAGTATAAGGGTTTAAATTAGGATTTTGAAAGTCATTTAGCAATTTTCAGGATATTTTATTATCTTTTTGTAATTTTTATGTTTTTGTTGCTGAATTTTTAAAAAAACAAATCTTTCTATCTGACATCAAGTGAAAGTTAGTTTATTAAAAGAAAAAATTTAGGTTAAGTTTCTTATATCCGTTACGTCAAGATAATGTAATATCATATTTTTCAAAAATCAATAAATTGAAATAAATAATAAAAATATGATATTTTTATTCTTTTTAGGTCTAATTTCATACAATCACTTTTAATTCAAATTAATCATTAATTAATACATTTAAGCCAAATAAATATGACAACATTTCCAAATAAGATTTGAAAAATCATAATAAAATAAGCACTCATCATTGAGCCTTCTAGCAGTAGTAGAGATTCAGAAAATGACAGTTGAGAGTTATTAATAATTGTGACTTTAGTTGACATTTGACATTTCAAATATTCAGGACTTGTGTTTAGACTATACTCTTTAATTAAGGCATGTTTGGTTTTCAACAAATTAATTGTCTTTTACTCTCTCTAAAAAATAAACAAATAAACAAAATAAATATATATAAGAAATTAAAAGAAAAAATTTAAAAAAAATCCATGATTAATTAATAAATTAAAACAAAATAAATTTGTCACAGAATATTCCGTCGGTAATTTGTAGCCAATTTTTTATGGAATATTTTGCTGGAAATTATTGTCAGAGTTTAAAATTCCAGCAAATGAAGTCAAAGACGGAATATATTCTGCCAAAAATTTGTTGGTGTTATAAATAAAGAAGAAATATAGAGAAGAATCATATAGAGAAAGAAAGGATCAACAAGAGAAACTATTTCTCATTCCATTCAAGTGTGCTCAATACATTATACATGGCCTCTATTTGTAGGCACAGCTTTACACCTTTGATAGAATCTACAGATTACATAAATAATATGAGATAATTGAGGGATACAGAGATAATGGGAGATATTGGAAATTATAGGAGATATAGGAGATAATGGGAGATATATGGACATCCACAAAGATATTATTATATTCATAACACTCCCCCTTGAATGTCCAATATATATGAATGTGCCTCGTTAAAAAACTTCAACTAGGAAAAACCCTGTAGGACAAAAACCTAGCGAAAGAAAAAGAGTACATCATTCATTGATACAATATGCAATGCTACCTCATTAAAAACCTTGCTAGGAATACCCAGTGGGACAAAACCATAGACAAGAAAAAAGAGTACAGCGTGTATCAACTTCCCCTTTTAGCAACATCATTTGACATCTTTGAGCCTGTAAAGTCTAATATAACGAACAACTCTTCCAAATATTGTTACGAGGTAAAAATGTCAAACATCAATTTCATGATCTTCTGAAAATCATGAGACGAATAGTTCTTTTATGGTTTACCCACACGTGGATCATACTATGATCTCTTGACATGAGGATCAAACAAGAATACTTTATCTATATAGCCATTAAGATTAGTCTTGGGTACCTTCAGATAAAATAATATTACCTCCATGGCACCCTTAAAGTAACAAAGAATATTTTTAATTCTATTATAACATCTTCATGTTGATAAAGAACTATATCATGCTAATCAGCAAATGATATATCAAGTTCTGTATGGCTAGATATATAAATGTTTCAGTGATACTAAGATATGGTACTTCTGGGCCAAGTGTTTATTCATTATCTTCTGGAGGTCTAAATCGATTTTTAGTCCATATCTAAAGATCTTGCAACTACCAAAATACATAATGGATGTTACTTGTCCATATGTATTCTTCCCAAAGCTTTCATTTCAAGCTTTTTCTTTAAGTAATTCGTAGCTTTTGAAAACTCATCAGGAGTTTTGATACTATCATCATAAATAGTGCTGCTAACAAACTCATTTTGAATCTTTTCACAAATAGACAAGTTGGAATATGTTTACATCATTCCTTCAATTGATATTAACCACATATGCCTCATATAGAGATTTAATTGAATAATATTCTTGAGAACATAATTGTATGCTTCTAGAAACTCAAATCCTTGAAGGATTTTCATACATTATGATCAATATCTGTTCATGTATTGGATCGTTTAAATTTATATAAGGATTTGAATCCTTCTGGGATTCACATATAATTTCACTATAAAGTGAGTCATACGTTACATTTATATATTTCTAAGACGCACATGAAAAAACTTCATTTATTACCAGACTACCAGATTGATAAGACATGTAATTTAATCCACTATAAGACTTTATTTCTCTTTATATTGTACAAATACCTATTTACAAAATACTAGCATTACACTTCAATTGCATAGGCTAGGGATACATAAATCCCCATTACATTGCATTTTTTTTTGTTAGCCAACTATTTTTCTGTCTATATCTTATGATAGATTTATATATAAGATCCTTATTTGATCATGTGATATCATCAATAAAATTATTATCGACAATTTTATTCCTTTATTGGTCCCATTTTCTTTTATGACATAATATATTGAGATCTCTTTATTGCTTTCAGACACTTAAAACTCTTCAGGGGTTAAAGAGTTATGTCTTAACCTCTTTTGCAATTCATGCCTCCTTAGTATGATCATCATAATCATTTGCTCCTTTTTCTTTTCTTTTGGAACCGATCATAATCTCATACTTTTAGCATGTCTTCAAGAATAGGAGAACTTTTAGCTGGAATATAAGAATTAAGAATTCTCATTTGGGTCAGTGATTGCATCTGGCAGATATTAGTAATATTTTTAAATGCAATATTTATGAACTTCCAGTTCATACTATTATATTTGAGGATTTACATTTGATAGTGAAACTGCATTCTGTGTTTTCTTTTCCAGCTACATATTTTCTCCCCCTCATATTGGGAATATGTAATGTAGGTCTCCCAAATCCATAAATCTCCTTTAGAAACATTATTTTGTTTCATTTAGAGACAAACAAGAATAAGGATATTCTTATCCAACAATGATCCCAATTTATTTTTAATATCCATTTATGTGTATTATTATGATGGAATAATAGATATTACACATTCTAAGATGAAAAATGTCTGGCTCCTAACCAAAAGCCAATTATAATGGGAGAATTCACAATACATTGTTGGCTTGATACATTTATGTGTAAAAATATATAAAATCAATCATCCCAACACTCAAATTGGAATTCTGTTCTCATAAACTCTGATCTAGCTACTTATGGAGGCTTTTACTAAGCATATAATCATCAGCAACGTGAAGAACAATCACTAGCAATCTCAACGAGAATCATGTTGATTTTATAATCAAGAACTTATATACTCAATGTAATTATCTGAACATATTTACAGACTTCAGGTTGCAAGTTGATCATAAATACCTGTGACCATTTTATATATGCATCTTTCACTTATAGAGTGTTACTTTGGTCCACATGGTATCTAAATGGGCCCATATATAAAGTTGATACATTATAAATTTGCACGGATCCGATTTTGAGCATAGCTAGTGACGTTCTCTTATTTAGTTCTTTTGAGAACAAACAACATATAAAAATTCTTGAATCATATATCATTTTTAAAGAATCATCTGGTTCTTTAATAAATGACAATGCACATTTTTCATAATATTTGCATCATTATGATCTGAGATGATCTAACCGGTCATGCCAAGCTATAAATGTATAAACTTTTGGTTTATTATAAAATTATTCTCAATTATTAGTAAACTTCTTGTTACCATGTCATATTATTCATTTTTCACCTTAATATTTTATAAGGAATATGCTATCAATTATGGATTTTATCTTCATAATAATAAATCATGATATAGCTTTTCTAGAGCGTTATTTTTCATCTTTTACTCAATGGTAAAAACTTATGCACTCATGGAAGGTTGAGCGCTGCTGACTCTTCTGGAGCTTTTTTCAAAAGAAATATCAAATATAAGGAATGACATTAATATCAATAATAACAAATTTCATCCAACATAATTCACACTTGTATTTCAACAATCTCCCCTTCAAGTGTGAGTCATATAAATATATTTTTCTTATTTCTATATTTCAAATTAGAGTGAATAGCATATAGTAAGCTAATAACATATCTTTAACTTAGAAATCCAAATGCTTCCTAATTCAGATATAATAATGAATTTCAATCCAATTGCGCTATCACCTTAAGATCTTTTGATAAACAAATATTCTAATATATATAGTTGTTTAAGAACTAATATATATATTGTTTTTTCACTATATGATATACTTTACTTCTTGTTATGTTTTTTTCAAAGTGTGAAGTATATATATTTTTTTTTCAAAGCATAAATTTTTTTTGGATATTTCGTTATTCAAAAATTTCACTTCTTTGTATATATTATGTAATGCTTCAAAACTTATTCATAAATTTATAAATCCAACAAAAATTTGAAAAGGTCTATAAGGATTAAAATCAAACTATATAGTTATGAAGATTTAAATCATAAGCCTTCGGGGCTATTTATAAATCATTAGTCTTCAAGACTTTATATAGTAAGTATATATATTTTAAAAATCATTTGTATTCCTTAATATTTGAACCATAAGCCTTCAAGGTTTTAAAAACATCATAAATTATTATTTTCATGTCATTCAATAATATGAGTGTAATGGCTACTAGCCATTTAGTAATAGGAAATTATAATATTAATAAATATCAAATTAAATATCAAGAATATATGAGAATAAGATAAGAATAAAACTTAAATTTTAAATTAATTAAATGTAACATGAAATGAAGAGAAAGGTAACTCTTTACCAACACATCTTTTACTATATAGTGATGTTTTCTCATAATCAAAACTATATGGTTTCAGGTCATTTAATAAAGAAAATAAAGATACATGGCATCTAGCTATTTAATTTCAAAATAAAAAAATTAAAGATATATGGTTTCTGACCATAAGATAAAAATTTGATGTTATATGATTTCTAGCCAATTAATAAAATAAAAAAATTAAATATTTATGACTTCTGGTCATAAGATAGAACATCAAAATTATATGGTGCGAGCCATTTAAGAATATATATACCAATGAACAAAAAACCGGACCGGATAATGAACCGGTCAAGATACTGGTTTAAGGGTTAATGGGTCAGATCGGGGTCAGACCGTATCAAACCGGTAATAATTAAAATAATTTAATTTACTTAAATTAGTAAAAATATTCATATTCTAATTATACAAAATAATATTTAAATTTTAATGGGTAATCTGCAAAATGTCCATGTATATGAAATTCTTTTACTTCTTTTTTTTTTTTTTTTTCCTTTCTTTTTCTTTCACTTCACCCAATAAAATTTTCCTCTCTCTGCCTCTTTTTCTCTCTCCCACGTGCACTCCTTGCTCCACTTTTGCATTTTTCTGCCACGCATCACTGAACAAGCAGACCGGCAGAGTGGAATAGGCGGTGGAGCAGAGCATCTTGCCTCTTTGAACACGCATAGTCATATCTCTGTTCATCCTCTCAAATTACTTCCTACCTTTCTCACTTCTTTCTTTCTCAAATGGAGAAGCAGCGAGCAATGGCACCATTTGTTGTCTCTGCACTGCACTTTATTCGTTCATTCACTCTCTCTATTTTCTTTCTAATTGCCTTCTAGTCTTTCACAAGTATGCTTCAAAGCGACACAAAGTAAGTTCTGTCTTCCTTCACCTCGATGATCTCCTCTACTTCTACCACTTGTCTCTGTAGTGTTCATGGTCTCCACAAACGGCGAGACGTCCGGTGAACGGTGAAAACAAGAAAGAAGTGGGGAAAAAACCAACCGGCCAACCCAGTCAAGCCAGCGGTTTGTCCGGTTTTTTCCGGTTTATTACGGTTCATTCCGAGTTGTTTTGGTTTAACTGGAGACCGGTTTTTAAGCTAAACCAGACCGAACCTCAGACCGATTCACCTGTTTTCCGGTTGAACCGTCCGGTCCGGTCCGGACCGGTTTTTTTCTCCTTGATATATACATGGTTTTCGGCCATAAAATAGAAAATTCAACATAATATATATAAATAAAGATAAACTAAATATATATGGCTTCTAGCCATAAAATAGAAAATACAAATTATATGGCTTCTAGCCTTTTAATGAGATAAAAAAATTCAAATATATATGGCTTCTGGTCATAAGATAGAAAATCAAAGTTATATGGCAACTAGTCATTTAATAAAATAAAGAAAAATTAAATACACATGGAGCTTCTGGCCATAAAATAAAAAAAATTCAAATTATATGGCTTCTAGCCATTGAATAAGATAAAAATAATCAAATATATATAGCTTCTAGCCATAAGATAGAAAACTTAAACCTAAATACTTCTAGTTATTTAATGAGATAAAATATCAAATATATATGGCTTCAAGCTATTTAAAAAAAATAGAGAATTAGCCATATATATATATATATATATATGGCTTCTAGCCATAGGATGAAAAATCAAAGTTGTATAGCTTCAAACTATAATGTAGAAAATCAAAATTATATGGCTTTTAGCTATTTAATTTAAAAAGAATGGAAAATCAGAGTTGTATAGCTTCTGGCCATTTAATTATAATGAGATGAAAACTTAGAATTATATGGCTTCTGGTCATTTAACTTTAGATGGTAACTCTTTATGGATATTGCTAGTATCTATTAGAACTTCGGGTTCTATCAAAATATTGACGTCAAGTCAATAAAAAATAGAAGGAAAAAAATCTCCAATCATAGTCATGGAACCCAATGTCTAAAACAACAGTAGATAATCCTTTTAATTTCATATAATGGCTTAGATTATTCTAGATAAATTGAATAGGAATACGGATACTCTGAAAGACCATATATCTAATGCTCAAGATATTTTTATTTGAATAGAGTAAAGGATAGAGATGATGCTCTAAAATTATGTTGGGATAGAAACGTATATCATACGCACCTTGGTTAGAGCTTCGTGCTGATAACGTGTTATAAATAAAGAAGAAATATAGAGAAGAATCATACAGAGAAAGAGAGGATCAACAAGAGAGACTATTTCTTATTCCATTCAAGTGTGCTCAATACATTATACATGGCCTCTATTTGTAGGCACAGCTTTACACCTTTGATAGAATCTACAGATTACATAATAATATGAGATAATTGTGGGATATAGAGATAATGGGAGATATTGGAGATTATAGGAGATATATGGACATCCACAAAGATATTATTAAATTCATAACAGTTGGTAATTTATTCTTATCACTAATTCGTTGGTAATTTTGAATTTCATCACTAATTTGTAGTGATGGACATCCACAAAGATATTATTAAATTTATTTTTTTCCAGTACTGATGGACTTTTATCCTAGTTTACACTTATAAAAGTCAAATGAAGTAAAAATCATTTTTCCTATTGCTAATCCACTCACAACCCAAGCGGTGGTAAACGTGGACAAAATAGGATACTGTAAATAAAAACTACATAAAAATGATATGCAAGCGTCAAACCCTCTTGTTTCTGGTATTTTTCTCTGGAATTGTAAATGTTGGAATATTCATTTGTCATAAATTTTCAAATATGACAACGCCAATTCTTCACTGGTGGAGCAGGGTGAAAATAATTCTTCTAAAAATATTTTTGATTACTTTTTACACTGATAGTGCTTACAATTAGTGCAAAAGGCTGAATTATTTTTTTTAATATGTTAATCTTCTTTGCTCCTAAATCCCATTATATCATCCAAACTCTTAAAAAACACAGCCAATAATCTTGTATCGCACCTCCGCCATTTTCATTCCTAGCAAGCTTGTCTCACTCAAAGCCCATATTGAAGACTCATTGTTGCCGCTGCCCCTCCCTAGCTAGCTCCCTCTGTCGTCCTTACCACCCTAATTGGCACCAGAATAAGTGATCAGATTATCAGGGGACTCAAATATCAGTATATGCAACCAGAGAAGAAGTAGGCCATTTTCAAATAATAAGAGCATGATCAATTCTAACTTGCGATAAACACCTTGTTTGTTAATCAACATTCAAACAAGTTTTTCAAGCTTCTTAATCCTCAAATCCTATGCCCAACAATGTTTCAAACATCAATATATAAAAAATACTATGCTTTCCAAATACAATTCTTTACTAAGAACTAACTTAAACCCAAGAAAATAGAGCTTAGATCCATCTTCTTTTCCGATATTTCAACAACCAAACAACAAGGGTTTGTCTGGGAAGAGGTTAAGATCCCATATAAGATCATTTAAACTAGATGAGTAATATGGGCACTCTGGTAATTTCACATTGTTAGACCAAAATAAAATCATCCCTTCGTCATAGGAAGATTCAAACCTGGCATCCAGAGATACCAGCTCCACCACTAGATCACCTCACTGCAATAAATAATTAAAACATTAATTAAAAAGGAATAATTATTTATTTCAAATATAAGGGCTACTACAGGGCAAGATTTTTCTGTGGTAAAGGGTTGAGTTATTCAACCATGAAGGATGTACTTCCTAAATTGAAGTGTGTAGAACTGGAGAAGTGTTCTTGCTGCATGGTTGGTAAACAAGCTAGAGTTGCTTGAATTGCTTAAGTTGATGTATTCTAATATTCATGGAAAGTTTGAAGCTTATTGTGAGGATGCCGGATATATTGGTGATTATCTCTACATAGTCAGGACGAGGAGATATGTTGGGTTTGGGCTCTATTCCTATGTGGAGAAAGACCTAATATTTGAAGCTCGTTTCGAGTCCCACTTATTAAAGTGGAGAGAGGGTAGATTAGGGTTAAAGGGTAAGGTCTCGTTTTGAGAGAAAGAGCAGCCATTTGAAGAGAGAAGAAGAGAGAAAGTTATTTTTGCATCTTCACAGGACAGTCTCAGTAAATCGGCATTTACACATTCATTAACTATTAGCCCAAGGTGAAAGTTGGATGGTAGATTTGCAATATCTATTAGTGCATCATTTTCAACAGTTTGATTGTTAATTCGTTGCCTGGTGTGAAAAATATTGAGTTTGTTCTATAACCTATGGTTTGGGTATTCTTTTCAGCTTCTTCATTCTCTATTGTCAGGTTGTAGCTTTGATTGTTTGGCTAGTTGTTTGCACGCATTTGTTTGTGCATTTGATTGAGACTCTCTTGCACCCTATTCTGATTATAGTGGTACTGTGATTTTCTTTACTCTGGACGACTCATGGTTTTCCCCTTGCATTGAAAGGTTTTCCAAGTTAGTAATTTTGGTGTCTCTTATGTTATTTAATTTTTGTCATATACTTCTTTTGTTTTCTCAGAGATTCTTGCAAGTAGTGAGAAAATATTTTGCTGCATATAACTCATAAATTTGAGTTATGTGTTTTTCTCATCACAAATGAATATTGTCTGCCTTCCATTGCATTAATCACATGCTCTATGGCAATCATGGACTTAAAAAGTCTAGGCATAGTGTTAGTGAAATATTCAAATTTAATAAGAAGGCCTACTCTATACTACTCTCTTCCATTTTCAATATAAAAATTAGATGATTAGATTTTAGAAAATTAGTTAAATTAATTATATATTAAAAATATATTTTATTTTTTAAAAAAATCATTTTTAATCTTTTGTATTGAAAATATATATTGATAAAAACCTCCTTAATATGTACAATAATCAATATAAATAGTTTGAAAAAATTATAAATTTAAAAAGCAAATTAAATTGATGTCTGAAATTTGAAATCAAATCAAACCCCCTAGCTTATATGTGTAGCACTCAAGAGAGTATTATTACTCATCACATATATTTCTTGGGGAAAAGATTTGGGGTGGAGAGAAAGGTGGGGGTTAGGATTTCAGCTAAAGTGGAGTTTTTTTATAAAAAAAGAAAAAATCAACTGGTCACATTTACATAACTTGATCAAGAAAGAATATTTAATAGTCAAACTTAACTTTGAATGACAGCATGGCGACATTGCTATGTTTTTAGTATTTCTGAAATGACATTACTTCTAAAAAGCTTTTGAATGCCCATAATTTCTGAGTGAAAATTTTCTGAACAAAATTGGACCATAAACCATAATATAAAATGTCAGCAAATTACAATGAAAGCCTCATAATAAGTCTTAATACTACCTCTACTCCTTAATATAAAAGCTAGTTTAATTTTTAACTTGGTCTTATATATAAGACTCCAATCTACTTGGTCTCTCATATTTATCCATTGATAGTATTAGCAAATTTTTAAGAAGGACGACACCTATTTATTACAAATAACTAACTTAACAAACTTCTTAATCTACACAAATTAGCCTATTAGTTTTTATTAAAACATGAGGTAGTATTAAAGTTTGTCATAACAAATATTAATAACAAACAAACTGTCTCGAGAAGTCTTCAAATTAATAAGCCACAACTAACAAGTCTTCTTTTTTGCTTTACACAATCATTTTCAACATTTGAGTCATTTGACATAAGATCTGATAAGGAGTCATTTAGCTTATTGTTGCTGAAGTGCTTCCAATCTAGACAAAATGTGCATGCTCTGTCCCCCGTGTTCTTGATTCTCTTATATAAGTTGTGTGACTATCCTTTCTATATAAATCCTCTTCAAAATCAAAATGGAGCGTTGAATTATTGATGGCAGAATATGTCCTGTCATTGCAAAAAGAAAAAACGAATCAGTTTCATATGCCTCCTCATGATACGCTCTCTCTATTTCTTTTTTTCCTTCCCGGTGGCAATGTTACGCTATCTTTGTAGTGTAGAATTAACCTCCTACAGTTTGAGTTGCAATCAGCCTATAGCTTTTAAGTGAGAAATTATATATACATATACACACATATAAACATATATCCATATTTATTATCCATATGACCTAATATTTTGGTAAATTGTGTTTTTCAAGATTGATTCATTAGTCTTTTGGTCAAACTATAGGATGTTCATGTGATAAGACAGGATATAACCAGCACGCTAGGATGAGGAGCTAGGATGAGGAGCCCTCGTCTTTTCTTTCTTTTTTTGTTTTTGAATTTTTTTTCCTTCTTGATTTGAAAACCAATTGTGCATAGAGTATAGAATCATGATAAAAACTATACAAAAAAAAAGATTAAAAAGATTAAAAAATTGGCGCTAATTGAAATTTTGACAAAGAAAAAAAGTTTTCTATGATCGTGGGAGACAAAAATAAATAAATAAAAATATCCTCTACAAAATCCCATAACCCATACAGAACAATTTGTAAACAACATAATTAAAGTAACAATTGATAAATTATTACAATAATATTATTTATAGTCTAAAAATAAATTTTATAATTAAAAGGAAAGATAACATTTCAGTTGTTAAAAGAGACTAAGAAGAGACTGTTAAAAATTATCCATGTTCATTTACAACTTGCATTTCACAACAATAATGCATTATGCAGCCTCCCTTATATCACCATCACCGTCCATTCTTATTCTAATAACTAGAGTTATAGGTTAACACATAGTCCAACCGAAACTAACACATTTGACTGGATTGTCCAAGCTCACTAGTACTTAAGATGTACCAGCCAAAGGTATAGAGTCCAAGTTTCGACTATGGCTTTCCTGCTTAAAAGAAGAAAACTAGGAGTATCACATATCCTACACTCAACTGAAATGAATATCCCGGCTAAAGAAAACATAAAAAAAAAAAGAGCCCTGACAAGTGTCATCCACTATGCACTGAGTGATGACATACACATATGTAATTAAACACATACAAATCTCCTTCTGACCTCAGCACATCATAGAATGCATATTCTATGATAATTAATAATATAACAGAATATCTCTACCATATACATTGTTCTACCATAAAAGGAAAATATTCAAAATCTAATACAAATCATCAACAGTATAATTCTTTATATTTCAATCATCAGAACTATCAAAATATCTAATTATTGCAAATATTATTTAATACATTTCATTGCAAGATATCTAACAACAATAACATCCATAAAACAATTCATATGTATATGAAGCAATTTCAAGTTACACACAAGTTACTCAAAGCTCTCAATGAGAGTCAACAATAATGAGGAGGCTGAGCCATGGCAAAAAGCAAGAGTTGAAGCGAAAAAGAGATTTAGAGGAAGATCTTCAGGGTTAGGTTTTACTTTTTATCTAGTTATAAAATGAAAATATATCTTTTTTCACATATACCTAAAATAATTATTTTATGAAATATTTCCCTTTTCATACATCTCTTTATATGCTTATTTTCTTTATTACTTATTTTATTATTTATAATTATTTTTTTGTAAAGTAATAATTTATTTTTATCATATTTTTTAACACCATTCTTAATCATTTTATTCTTAGTTATATATCATAAACCATAATTAACACTTAATCTCAAAATAAATCAATTGAGGATGTTACAATTCACTCCTCCTAAAAAGAATTTTATCCCTAAAATTTGACGCACATGCTAACAACATATCTAGTAAATAAATGAGGGTATTCTTATCTTATCTTTTGCTCCGTCTCCCAGTGGCATTACTAGGTCCATTCCTTTCCAATAATGTTTACAAGTTTGATGGTCTTATTCCTCAATTGTTTATCTTTGGCACTCCAATCTTTTCTGATTAGCTGTATATGTAATGTTATTCTTGAGTTCAATCTCTTCAAGCTCGATAACATAGGAAGGATCTAGTTGGTACTTCTTCAGTTGTGATAGATGTAATACATTATAATGTTTTCCAATTATGGGGGTTCTATAAGCCATTGGCCCTACCTCTTCAAAATCTCATAGGGACTCGTGAAGTGAGCTTCTTTGCTCGAATTGATCTCATAATACCTATCATCGGCATGGCTCTCAAAGATACATGGTGTCGCACCATGAATTCTATTAGTCGCCTTCTTGATCCACATAACTCTTCTATTTGCTCTGGGCGGTAAGCAGTTTCTACTGAATCATCTTAATCTTCTCAGTAGTTTGATCTACCAAATTTGGGCCTATCAAACTTTTTCACCTCATTCTATTAACAAAGTGAAAATCTGCACTTTCTTCCATACAAGGTCGTATAAGGATTTATATTGAATACTTGAGTGGTAACTATTATTGTAGGTAAACTGCTAGAGGTTGGTGATCATCCCAACTCTTTTTTAATTCAATCACACAAGCCCTTAACATGTCCCAACAGTTTAATAGTCTTTTTGGTCTGTCCATCTGTTTGGGAATGACAGAAAGTTCTAAAATTCAATCGGTGTGCCCATAGCCTCATGCAACAATCTCCAAAACCTAGAGGTGTATCATGAATCTCAATCTGATATAATGCTTTCTAGTGTTCCATACAACCTAACGATCTCCTTCATACAAATCTTCACTAACTTTTTAAGAGGCTAATTTGCCTTAATAGCTAGAAAGTGAGCTGATTTATTTAATTTTGTCAACAATTACCCAAATAGCGTCATGTCCAAATTTAGTTCTAGAAAGATCTATGATGAAATCCATGGAATATCATCTCACTTCTATTTTGGAATATATGGATTTTGCAACAAACCCGAGGGCTTTTAATATTCAATTGACCTTCTTGCAAGTTAGGCAGTGAGAGACAAACTCAGTTATATCTTTCTTCATACCAGGGCATCACTAATTCTTTTTAGATCATGATACATCTTGGTTGCTCCATGGTGAATAGGCTATTTGCTTCGGTGAGCTTCATCAAGCAGTAGCTTCCTTAATTCTCTGTCATTAGGGAGACCAACTCTTTCTTTATACCTTAGTATCCCAATTTTCACCAACATCAAACTTTGACTTTGTTCCTTGTTCAACTTCCTTCCTAACTCCCATGCTCACCCTCCAATCAGGCTATTTTATTTTCTTTAAACATTATACTTTTGATGGTTAGCGCCTTTATGGTAGCGATTAAACCAAACATGATATCTATAGATGTACTTTGCACTTCTCGCAATAGTTTCCATTCTCGAACTATCATTTAGGTTCCATGGATAGACTCTCTACTACTTAAGGCATTCACTACAATATTTGCCTTTCATTGGTGATACTTTAACTCATAATCATAATGCTTTAGAAACTCCGTCAATCTTCTTGTCTCCTGTTAAGTTCTTTCTGATTAAACATGTACTTCAAACTCTTGGGTCTCTGAAATCTCAAACTATGAACCATAGAGATAGTGTCTCCAAATATTTAATACAAACACAACCACTACTAACTCCAACTCATAAGTAGGATAGTTCTCATCATTTGGTCTCAACTATCGAGAGGCATAAGCAACTATCCTATCATTTTGCATTAATACATACCCAAGACCCTTTTTAAATGCATTAATATATAATGTGAAAGCTTGAGTGGGGTCTGGAATCATAAGTACTAATGTGGTGATCAACTTAATCTTTAAATTTTGAAAGGCTGCCCACATTTCTCATTCTAAACAATGGCTTGTCCTTCATAGCTAATCTAGTTAAAGGTATGGTTTATGTGAAAGCATTTCATAAATCTCTTTGTTATAGCCTATTAATCCCAAGAATCTTCTCATTTCTGTTACACTTTGTGGTTTGTCTTATTTCTAAACTACATCAATTTTGCTAGGATCTACTAAACTCCTTCAACTGATACAACAAGGCCTAAAAATTTTACTTCCTTAAGCCAGAACTCACATTTAGGAAACTTTTCATAGTATTTATGTTCTCTCAATACCTGAAGCACAACTCTAAGGTACTCCCCGTGCTCTTTTTTATCCTTAGAGTAGCTAAGGATATCATCAATAAAAACCACTACAAATTTGTCCAAACAGGGCCTAAAAATTCTATTCATGTAATCTATAAAGATAGCTAGAGCATTTGTTAATATGAACGGCATAACAAGAAACTTGTATTGACCATAGGTAGTTTTGAATATAGTTCTTGGGATATCTTCTACTCTAACCCTTAATTGATGGTAGCTTGACCTGAAGTCAATCTTAAAGAATATAGATGTGCCAGTCAATTGGTCAATTAGATCATCAATCCAGGGTAAAGGATATATGTTATTTGTGGTTGCTTTATTCAATTAGTTGTAATCAACACATAATCTCATACTTTTCTTTTTCTTTTTCACAAAGAGCACAGGTGAGCTCTAAGGGGATACACTAACCTTAATGAAGCCCTTCTCCATCAACTTCTTAGTCTGTTTCTTTAATTCTACTAATTCTAATAGAGACATCTAATATAGAGCTTAGAGATAGGCTTTGTATCAGATGCAAGATTGATAGAACTCAACTTCTCTCTCTAAAGGCAATCTAGCTATCTCTCTCAGGAACACATCAGGGAATCCACTCACTACTACAATATCGCCTACTCCTTCTTTAACTTCTACTTGAATAAAGAAGAACACCATATAGGCCTAACAACCCTTCAAATGCACCAAGCATACACTAAAGATAAAAGTTGTGGCCATTAGAACTCATTAAGGGGCTGGAAGAGAAATGGTTTTCCTTTTACAATCAAGAATGATATTATTTTTCGACAACCAATTCATTCTTACAATCAAATTGATACCCTTCATGGGTAGACAAACAAGATCTATAGTAGAAGTTTTACCCTCAGTTCAATCACACAAGCAAGTAAGCCTTGGAAGTTTTTACTGAGGCTCTCACTGGTAAAGAAACATCCATATCAAATGAAAATTATACATATACAATTTCAATATAAGCACACACACCAACATCAATATAAATGAGTGTATGTACCAGAATTAAATAAATTTCAATTTTTAAATCCCTAGAGTTTGAGAATACCTTTAATCAAATTTGATGTAACATTAACCTCCTGCTGTGACAACATGAACACTCTACTAGGAACTATAGCTCTCGTATCATTTGCCCCTTATGAGCTATCCTTATAGAATCTAGAAATGAGGCCAAGTTTTCTGTACTTGAAGCAAATCATGCAACTCCCTTAATGTACCCTTCCAATTTGGCACACTTTTGATTATTAGTGGTGCTAGAGATAAGAGCTCTAGAGCCCCTATAGGAATTCTATGCCCCACTAGACTGATTTCTCAAAGATCCACTAAATTGGCTCCTTGAAGGTGCACCAAATTGATTCCTTAAGAGCTGATTAAACCACTTCTTTGAGCTACTAAGGTTGGGAGTATTCTTCTTACTAATTCCCCTTGAAGGTCTCATGAGTAGACCGGATCTAGTATAAGAGTCCTTCCTCTTCTTAGCTTCTTGCCCTCTCATTCTTTTGCTATGATGCGTATTTGCACTCCCCTCAAAATCCTCAGTCTCAAAGGATGGTTGTTCACTTTGGTCTAGCTTTTTATAGGAGTCTATCAGCCATCCATCTCAAGTTATGCTGTGTTTGAGATAGGTGATATACTTGACTACCTTGATGAATCATGACATGAAGTCTTTTTTGTTCAAATTCCCTTACTTGAAGCCATAAATTCTGCTTCTTGATCAACTCTAAGAGCATAGGAAATAGTGTTGGGGAGTTTTTGTTCAACTCCTCCCAGTCATTTTGTATTCCCAAAAGGCTTGATATTGTCCACCACCTTCATGCTACCTTTTGCAACAGCTACTCTGCAACCTATACTTTTTTCTGAGGGTTGCAAATCACTATTCTAAATATGGTCTCTATCCTTTCAATCCACTCTTCAGTCTCAGATGGATTCAGCTTGCCCTCAAACATAGAGGATTAAACTTTCTAAAACCTTCCCAAAGAAGAGTGATGCATGCAAGATTGTGCTAAGAATGTGCACCAATGTTGCCTCTTGATTTAGTGCCTCTAAGGATATCACCTCCTAGCTAGTGATCACTAGAGCTTCATCTGTAATAGGTCATTTTCCTCTTGATGACTATCACGTTGACCTTTTATTGTAGCCAACTCGTCCTCATATCACTTCATTCTCTAATCAATGCTCACAACATAATCTTATCACTCTTGCAAATTACCATTATTATCTTGGTGAGAATGAGCATCTTGAGATGAAACTGGGATAGAGTTAGTCCTTCTAATGGTCATCATTTTTCTCTCCTATGTAGGACACTACAAGGACACTAAGTAAGCTAAACAATACAACTAAAACAAACTTTAAATCTAAATAAGGAAAGTGCACATTTTACCATATCTATATTTTCATGGCCTCTAACAAGTTTAAAGATTTCAAATTTTTT